>NW_010172613.1:0-11240 GCF_000695765.1 Mesitornis unicolor
TATCACTGCAATCACTGATAAAGAGTTCCTCACCATCTCTTCTCTAGGCCCCTGTTAAGGACTGGAAGGCTGCTATAAGGTCTTCCTGTAGCCTTCTCTTATCCAGGCTAAATAATCACATCTCTCTCAACCTGGCCTCATAGGGGAGCTGCTCCAGCCCTCTGATTATCTTCGTGGTCCTCCTCTGGACTCGCTCGAACAGGTCCATCCTTGGGGGCCCCAGAACAGGACACAGGACTCCAGGTAGGGTCTCAGGAGAGCAGAGTAGAGGGGCAGAATCATCTGCCTTGGTCTGCTGGTCCCAATTCTTTAAGGTTGGCTTTCTGGGCTGCAAGCGCACATTGCTGAGTCATGTTGAGCAACCAACCAAGAGCATCAACCATCACCCCTAAGTCCTTCTCCTCAGGGCTGCTTTCAGTCCATTCTCCACCCAGGCTGTATTTATGCTTGGGATTGACCTGACCCATGTGGAGGACTTTGCACTTGGCCTTGTTGAACTTAATGAGTTTCACACCGCCCCACCTCTCAAGCCTATCAAGGTCCCTCTGGTTGGCATCCCTTTCCTCCAGCATGTTGATCACACCTTATAGCTTGGTGTCATTGGCAAACTTGCTGAGGGTGGACTCAGTGCCACTGTCTATGTTGCCAACGAAGATGTTAAACAGCACCAGTCACAATAGCAACCCCTGAAGAATACTATGCATCACCAGTGTCCACTTGGACATCAAGCCATTGACCACACCTCTTTGAGTGCAACCATCCAGCCAATTATTTATCCAAGTGGTCCATCCATCATATCCATGCCTTTCCAATTTAGAGACAGGATTTTGTGCGAGACAGTGCCAAAAATGCAGTACTGGTCATTTGTAGCATTGTAGCACCCATTCATGTGGCTGTGCTAGGGCTGTACAGATGCAGAGTTAGAGGGCTTACAGTTTTAAGATAAATGTAACCATGAAAAGTATGTGTTCGTTTAATTCTGCAAAGAAGCAGAGCCCTGCAGTTGGAAGATCTCCGTCAGCTAGAGAGCTAGTCTTAGGGACACCCTTTATTTCCCAGGATCCTCCTCGTGATCTTTCCTTTAACCAGCAAAACACCAGGGCAGTGGTGTAAAATTCCTTGTGCTGTGAAAAGCTAGGTCTGAGGAATTCAGACAGCAGTATGCCAGTACCTGTCACCTTCCCAGCTCACTTTCAGCTTCCAGAGTGACAGCAACAGTAACCAAGCAGTCCATTTAATGCATTACAGACTATATATGTGTATTGTGTCTGGCTGAGACAGAGTTAATTTTCCCAATAGCATAATATTGGTAAATTCTCTCTTCAATGATGTAGTCAGGGTCTGGGTAAACTTCTCCATCAATCCTGCCCCATGATGGTACTCCATTGTGTTCTGGGTATCTCTTCTTCTTCAAGGGAAGCCTCAGGTCTGCCTCTGTGTTTTATCGTGTCTTCTGCAGTGGGACTTTGGCTCTCAGATAGTGGATTCTGATTTAATTCATCCTATTTACCAAGAGCATTGCACAGTCAGAGAGAAATCTGTCTCAGCAACATTACTCACCTAAGTCCTAATGATTTCCAGTTGAACCAACAACACATTTAGCTCCCTGGTTGAATTGGCTTTCATTACAGAATCTATTAAATAAGAGACACCTCAGATTATGACAATTCATTTTGAGAGTGTGATGTCACCAACGTGACACTTCCAATAGCCTGGAACAGCCCTACAAATGGAGACATGAAGTCCTTTCACAGCGTCTGCTCCAGTTCCTTGGTTACAGAGCACACTGGTGGATCCATCTGTTCCCACATTTGGGAGTGTTTTTGAATCTTCTCTTCACAGAGAAATTTGACAGTCTTTGGAGGGACCTAGACATTTCCTGTAATTATTCACAGTGCTCACTCAGAGCATGGCAACATGCCTGCGATGGTTTCTGCTGCCCGGCGGTTACTGCCACAGCCCCTTGGCTCAGGAGTTGTGAGACATTTTAATCAACAGAGGTTAACCTCTGATGCTAGAGATATTTAACCTGTATTTAACTTAAGCAAGGTTAATTCTAAAGTTAATTCAGGCATTTAGCTGCCAGTATACAGCAGAGGTTTCTGCAGAGTCTGGCCAGCCAGTTCAGCAGAACTACACAGATACAGCAGAGGAACGCCTTATACTCTGTGTAATTACTGCAGTTTGTGAGAACTAGACTGAGAACATCCTTTTATAAGGGTCACTGAAAAGTCATTTCCCAACTTGGTGCCTGTCTGTAGAGCTCTTTATTCACTTTCCAGTACCTTGTTTGAGCACATGTAGTGACTAACGTCATGTGCAGATTAACAACTGTCACATGTAGTTCCTCCCTCTTCACTTGCTGCCTCTTCAGGATTCATTTCAGGATAAATCCTCATAGGCAAGTGGTACATTGGTTTTCCTGAAGACTTGGCAGCAGAGTCCTTTCATCTGTGCTGGAATCACAGCAATATAAGAGCTCCTTCTGAGGGAGCTGAAGCATATGGATGACTCTCATTGGAATTAAATGGCTGGTAGATACTTGGTCTACAGTAAAGTGTTCTTTGGTTGCAGCCTGCAGCTTTTCAACCAAATTTTTGTTTCAGTTCAGCAATAAACTGAGCCAGACTGTTTGCCTTAAAGATACTGTCACTGTGACAACAAAGCAAGCTCTGTTCCTGCCCTCAGGGCTTGGGTAGTATCAAATACAAACTGCAGCATTTATCTTCTCTTCTTTTTCTAGGGTCAGATCTGGACAAGCCACGTGAGATAATGAGCCAGTTCTCTCCTATTCATGAGGAAGATATTACAAAGGTAACTGTTAAAGCTGCTTAGTAACTTTTCTAGATCTGCCAACTTTGTAAATACCTTTTTAGCATGTTCTAGGGCGTGGTGTCTATGGCACTGGCTGCTGCCACTCACATTATGTCTACTAATGGTTAGTAGCAGTCAGTGTTAATCAGTTATTGATAATCAGCATTAATCATTATCCTAATAATTGCAGGGTAATCTATCTGGAGGCCATGTTTGTTGAAAACCAGATATGCATGCTGGGAAAGCGAGCCTGATATTCTGATGATCAGGTCTTAAAAAGAGTTCGTATAAAGCTTTAAACAAAGGTTTGTCCAGAGCTTGGCTGGTCACTGCTGAACTTCAAATGGTAGGAAAGCTGTGTTTGGTCAGGCCTAAAACATGCAGATCTGGTTTCTCTGGCCCTGTGGAACTGAAAGGTCAGAAAGAGACCTGTTGGTCCCATGTATTTATGGGAAGTATGTATGCACTTGGCCGCTGCATTTGGCCCAAAGTAAAAGTACCCATTTAACAGTGGGATAGTGGACTCCAGAAAATCAGGTTGGTTTCAGACATAAAGAAAAATGGTTTTACCATTTTAAGCAATGGATTTACACTTATTGCTCAAAGCAATGAATTTACACCGTTGACATTCTACTTAAGCCTGAGTTGTTCCAGTATGTTCAACCTGTTCTAGCAGCAGCATTTCACAGCAGGCCTTTCTTGTTCAGGGAACGAAAGGCCATCTGGAAGCCTTCTTTTTCCCAGGAGCTGCACTGCTGAAACCTTATTTTTCTGGCATCATTCGATCTCAAAAGCTAACGAGTGCTACATGATTTAAAAGCGAGGCTACTGGTATTTCTGTCTGCACAGATGGAAGTAAGCAGAAATAACTAAGAATGGTCAAGGTTTAGTCATGTTTCTTCTCCCTTTTGTTTTACAGGGCTACCTTGACAGCAAAGGTAAGTACTAGTTTACTAGGCACAGCAAGTTGGCCTGCGTTTGGGTAATCCACAGAGAGGTCGGGGGCTTTACTGAAGTAACCAGTCAGATTGTGATCATATTCAGACATATTAACTGATCCAAGTTTCTAATGCCGAAAGCTTTTCCATAATGTTTTTCAGAGTTATACACATGGGGATCCAGAAATGCAAGTCTGGGGAGAAGTTATAGCAGCTCACCCACAGTCTGGATGGGTTCTGGATGAAGGTTCTGCTTGGCTGTAACAGTTTATGTGAAAAAATCTCCCAAACCAGATGTTATCAGTCATGAAAAGGGAACGTGTGCTTCAGCAGTTGACCCAGCATGTGGGAAACTGCCAAAGGAGACTCAGTATGACTGAGCACGGGCGATGGGACAACACTAAGAGTTCAATGGGCGATGGGACAACACTAATTGTGAGATCAGTTCCTGGAAGACCTCACCTTTGGCTGGCAGAACATGCTGTGCTGGAAATGGAAGAACCATGGAGGGGAGGAAGGAGCTTGTCCTTTTGATGGGAGATTGCTCTGACCAAGTAACTTTCCTGGGGAGTCTTTTTTTTGCAAAAACATGTTCCGGTGAAGTGATTGTATGACTTGGCCATGGCAGAGAGTTAAACACAATTTATTTCAAAATCTGAGGACTGATACAGATCTTCCTTTGGTAGGGGTCCATTAGGAGCAACTTTTCAGACATCTATGCCAGTATAGCAACATACAGATGGTGTACATATGAGGATAAATAAGCTTCCTTGTTCTTGCTGTTTCTTCAGGGACCTTCAAGAAGAGTGGTCCACTCAATGTATTTCCAGAGAAGTGTGAAGACACCGTTGAACGAAAGGTAGAACTTTGGTTTCACTGTTATCACTTTATATCTTCTAAAACTTTATCTGCTTTATCGATAGAAATACTTAAACCTTGCAGTCAAAATCATGTCAAGAACTGGTAGCTAGAGATAGAAAAATGCAGATAAGAAGTAGGACTGCTGGTAGAGTTATCATCACTGGCAATTTTTTAACTCGGCTTGGCTGAATATTTAAAGATTATGCTGGCAGTCTAACAAGAAAAAATCTTGTTGTGGAGATTGTCAAGTCAAACTGCACTGGTAGTTTCTGGCTTCATCATTGACAAATACACATTTTAATGGGAGAAGCCAATTTAAGAGGAGCCAGTGGAGTAAGGCAAAATCCTTGGACAGCTGGACAAGAAATATGGTGGGAAAGGTTACAGATCTGCGGCTTTTCTGTGACACTTCTTTATGGTTTTGTTTATTTCTTTGGTAATTTGACCAGCCAAAATTCATCTGTCTCTGGGACTTTCAAGATGAGCATTTTCACTATGTGCAAATTCACTGACAAAAAAGTGCATGTGAAACTGGGTTTTGTATAAGTAACATGTTTTATGTAGGTAACAAATGGTACTCTCAAATGAAGTCTTGTTAGGCCAATAACATTTCAGTATATATTTTGGATGCGTATTTTTGGTATTCCAAAATTTGGGGCACCTAAAGCTGGAAAATTTCACTTGTTTCTTCTGAATGCAAGGTTAAATCATCGAACTTTTACTCTTCAGTCTTCACAAAGCCAATTAAATTGATAGGGCTGGCAAATGTAGCCTTTTTCTGTTACAAGAACTGTAATTTTCCAGTCATTCCTTTAAAGTTAGTTGGATTTTACTATGTTTATTGAAGGAAGAGCTTGGCTCTTCATTGCCATAACAGCTAAGTTTCAAATTCTATCCTTTTCTCCATAAAGATGGTGGCACTTTGCTGCTACTGGAGGTTGATTTTCAGGCTCTCTTACAGGATGACTGCTTTTGTGAGTTGGTGTCATTCAGAATGAACCATATGACCAAGATGGCCCTTCAAGCCCTAGAGCATGAGGACATACTGCAGGTAAAAGAAAACATGCACTGCTTTCCCATGACCACCACACTGGTGAATGTAGCAGGACTTAGTTTTGAGAGCTTTGACAGGCCTCTGTGTTACCACGTGAGTAATGTCTGTGGCCTGACTTCTCACGCATAGAGTGCTGATGGGGAAAGGCTGTGTGTTCAGACCTGGAGTGGAGATAAGAGAAGGCAGATATGATGCAGCTGTAGGAGAGTTTGGGGTTTTGAGGGTCTGGATGTGAGTCAGTGAAGAAAACCAGAGAGAAATATCTGACATAAATATGATGCTAATTCTGATACGAATCTTATGCCTTTAATAGTGTGGGTCTTCCACGGGTTGTCACCGCTATTCTCTTGCATTCCTGAAACCCAGCTTGTTTCAGGTGGGAGGTGGTTTGGTTTCGAAGTATCTTTGTGACTATTTCTAGATAGTCCACTGTGCTCTGGGAGACCATCAGGAGGACTAAGAAAAAGAAACGCTTTCTTCACAGCAAAATGATCTAGAGTGTCTTATGATAAATTTACAAAACCAGAGTCATAGTGGCTGTGACCCCTCAAAATTCCAGGAGTGGGTCATAGTGGAGAACAGAAAGGATTGATCGAAGCCCTGGAGTAGGGGTCATGGGCAGGTCCTACAGGGTGTGGGGCAGGCAGGGAGATGTACCTGTGACAGGTCTCCTTCCACCTGGACAGGGGCACCTGAAGCAAGGAGGGGAGAGGGTGCCGAGGAGGCTCAGAGCACAAGCTGGGAGGGTGAGAATGGCCACAGTGTGTGCAAGGTTCACACGGGGAGAAGCTGGGGTAAGTATCTGTAGAGAAGAGTGGAACCAAAACAGGACCGAAAGCTGAAGCAGCTGGAGAAGGGAAGCAGCCTGACACAGATACGAAGGGAAGTCCTGGAGAACTGTCAGGGGCTTTGAGAGACCTTGCGCAGTGCAGGAGACTGCCCCAGCCAGGGTTACTCGGGGCTCTGAAGAAGTCAGATCTTGTTGTGACTGGTGCCCTCTGCTGCTGCTGCATCGTGTTAATCACTTGAAGCATTAGAAATACTCCTTGTCCTTTGCCAGCATAAGAAACCTTTACTGCCCGTTAAAGGGAATGCTCTGGCATCTCTCTACAGCATTTCTAAGACAGCATGTGTAAGAATGTGGATAGGATTTTCTTCTTTGATAGAGTTTTACTGCTGAGAGCACTGAGATCTCCCTTCTTTCCATCTCAGCGAGTTATGGAGTTATCCTTAGTGATCCGTGCTGGTCTGATTTCCCTTGAAATCAGCTCTGAGCTCAGATGCAGGGTTTCCAGGAGCTTACATTTTCACCTAGACACGTCTGACATACCCCTGGCACAGTGATTTTTCCACTTATGATGTCACAGACATGGCTTTACGTGACTATTATTGACTTCAACTCTCACTCAGTGGTTATCGGTATAAAAACACCGAGTCATTTTGTGCAGACACCATTCCCATTCCTTGGGTGGGTACAGTACTTTTTTCTTGATGAGATTTGTTGACTCCTCATTATCTGAGATCATAAAATATGTTGGTGACGTTTGCTGAAGCTGTCTCCAGCACTTCCTCCATGTACAACCACACAAAAGACTCTCTTCCTCTGGCAGCCACAGCAGAAACACCAGAGCAGGCATTTCTGGAGTGAGTTAGCTCAAGCAGACACCCACAGGTGACAATAAAAGCAGTCCCACAGCAGCAGTGATGGGACCACGAGTTATAGGAACCAGTGCAGGGCCTTCAGGTCTGTTCCAAGCTCTGTTACTACAGAAGTGCTCTCAGGCACATCATGTCATCAACCAGTCAGTCATCTCTAACATTTTGCCACTGCAAGCTTCTGTTGCTTTCTTTGTGTGGCTTTTGATAGTGGCGAGTGTGCATGCATCGGCGTGTGTGGTGGCAGAAACAAGAGGCTCTAGGAAGCATGAAGTGTCAATTTGCTCCTGTTAGAAATTCTGTGTTTGTGCAGATTCCTTGAAAAAAATACCTGGTCAGAGCAAAGCAGGGAGAGAGACGTCATTCACTCCTTCTTTGCACAACTCTGTAATCCGACATTGAGTCCCACTGGTGAGTGATAAGGAATATCCATAGGGGTTACTCTTAGCCCAGGGAAATCCCCCAGCCTTTAGCTCCCAGACTCAATCAAGGCCAACGCTGATTTTATTGCTGTTTTTTGAATAGTTGTGTTGCTAAAGATGTCATTTGTGTGGGAGGGGCAGGTGAGGAAGAAAGGGGAGACAATTTTATGCGAGTGCCCTTTGTACTTTGACATTTTGAGGGGAACTAGAACTGTCTTGGGTAGGGTTGTGTTAGAACCAGGTAGACAAATTCTTTTATGTCTAATCAAGAGCCAAGAGTCTTTTGCACCGTGCACTATGGCTGAGGAGGGTAAATGAGCCAGCACAGAGCCATATATTGCTGTGGTGATTCCTTGCGTTAGGAGAGCAGACTCATGGTCCCTTAGGCTCCATTTGCCTTGATTGTCTTCACCAAATTCCCCAAGATAGTATCTACTTCCTAGGAAGATGATATTATTTCCTCTTAGCCTATGCAAAAATAATGTAAAGCAGCAGAAAAACAGGTGCCAGACTCCTCCACTTGCTGTCTCACAGAGTCACTGCACAACACAGAGCTCCCAAGGCAAAATCACTTTCCTTCGTGGGACAAACTTCAGCCTCAGCAGCATCATGGAGAATTCAGCCATTCACTTCAACAGGATAGAGATCTGGTGTCCATTGTAGATATGCCACAAGTGTCTCCATTGAAAGTTTTTAAATGCTAAATTATGGTAAATTTTAGCATGTGCTTTCTAAGGCATGGTCATGAAACACAGCTTTACAAAACTGACTGCTTGAGGAAGTCTTTAACCTAATGGATGGCAGTGAAGATTTTTGCTTGTCTGTGCTTTTCATGGGAAATACCTCCTAAAATCTGTGTACAGGGTACGGAAAGCAGACATAGAGACTTTTCTACAACAGAATGCACCTGGTCTTAAAAAAAAAGAAGCCCTGAACTAAAAGGCAATGTTTAAGGCTGCCACAGTGAGATTAGCACAGTTCTACACTACCCACTGTGTGCTCTGTGTGACAGCCACTGACAGCCCAGATGCTGCTGCAGCAACACGAGGGCAGCATCTGGCACAGACTCGCTCCACAGCATCCTGTGCTTTTCACACTGAGCGAAAATCATGTGTTGCTTCATGCTAAGAGCAGGTAGATTATAGTTTTTGATGCTGAATGTTTCTGAATAGCAATGCGAGCCAGCCATGAGTCCAGCAGAGAGGTACCTCTCTGGTATAATAGGCCAGCACTTGGCCAAATCACACCCTAGCAGCAGGATGTGGGTGTCACATTTTCTCTCCTCTCTCCAAAGGGCATTGGAGGCTGCCAGGACTGCAGCAGTGCCTTCTCATGTTAACATGCAGGACTACGACTCTGTTTACTTTGGAACCAAAGCCCCAGAGGAAGACTCCTCTGCCCATATTTATGAGATGGTTCTAGAGTTAGACTCTGATCTCCCACAGGCTTCTGGCACTGTGGTGGACCCTGGTGGTACCCCCCAAGTCCAGCTGTTAGAAGGGAATGATCTTTATTTCTCCAAGCAAGAAAAATGGGGAGAGATGGTTTATGAGTTTGAGACAAAAAGAGGAATAGACAGGAGCCCAGCTGCTTTCAAGGAGGCTGGATGGTACGGTGAGACTGGCATTAACTGGCATTGATAAAACAAAATGGAAAAGGCAAGACATTGGACCTCTGCAAATCCCTGATTCATGGCAGGTGAAAATTCCACCACGGCCAGTACCAGCCAGGAGAAGCCATTGGGATCTCATAACACCTGGAGGAGCCTGGAAACCTTACACGGTCACTGGTGACACTGAACAGCCAAAGGACATCCTCTCTCCTGCAAAAGGACATACTCTCTGCTGCATCCTCCCATTCTGATCAGAAAGTATTAACAAACTAGCCAAGCAGCAGAAGTTGTACATTTCTCCAAATAACACAGTATCAGTTAGCACAGAGGATTCACCCAGTGGTGTTTGGGGTTTTGTCTGTTTGTTAGTTTGCCACAGAGCACATACCAGCCTTTCAATGGGCTGTTTAATAATGACACTATTTCAAAACACTCTTCCACACTGTTTCTCCTCCGGCAAGGAAAATGCATCAGTGGCAGGCAGGAACCCAATCACCTCCCATAAACTCTCTCTCTGACTGTACTGCAAGGATTTTGCTTTTGTTTCCTTTTAAAAGGCATTTTTTAATGTTAACATATGAGTTCACAACCTTTGTGAATAAAACTGGGTAATTTTGTTTACTGAAACAAAACTGTGGTAACAAACAGGGTTGGTTGGTTTGTTTTCAAGAAATTGTTTGTGGATTTGAATGGAAACTGGAATGCAAAAAACACAATTTACTTCTTGCTGGAGAGTTATGCCTCTGTCCCTCCACTACGTTAGCTCTGTCATTAGGTGAACTAAACGTATCCTAAATTGAATAGCAACACACAGCTGGAAATGTGAGTGGAAGAAGTGGAGTGTGAGGAAAGGCAACACCAAGGCTGGATCAGACCAATGCTCTATCTGTGCCAAAGCCTGTCTGTGTGGTTGGGAATAAGTATGTGAATGCATACAGCATGCACTTCTGGCTGCTTGCAACATACTCTGTATTAACAGTCAAAGAGCCAAAAAGATGGAGTTTGGGAGACAGGACAAGGCTTTCCTCACCCCTCCAGTCACAGCCCTGGATGGGGATGAGGAGAATACTGAGCTTGTGTGAGGGCATGCAGCAAAAATGTCAGTTGTACAACTTTTGATAGGATTAATTGGTGAGTCTATGAGATTAAGAGTGTAATTCTTAGGTTGAACAGAACACTAAGAGCTGTTTGACATTAGATGACAGCACCGATAACTGGCTGGATGGATGAATAAATTGCTGTCTGACCTGCTTGACTTAGGAGCAGTGTGTGGGACAGAAAAAAATGTTCTGGATCACAGATGTTACAACATCTGTGTAGGCACCCAGCTTTAATGGGCACAAAAATGACCAATCTCCTGGTATGATTTCTCTGGCAAGGACTGTACAACCTTTAGCATAAGCTGTAAATTAACATCACACAGATTTGCCCAAATTTCTGTGGTCTGTCTGTACACATGTTGCATATATCCCGATGTTGCAGGCTCAGTTATGTCAGATATGGTCCATGTGACCCTCCTCCACTATGGAGTGGTCATAAATGAGCATTTAAAGGATGTGGTTAATCTCACCTATGAGTCAGCCCTCCAAGACATGCTTGTCTACCTCCATTAATTCTAGTGGGCATGTAGACAATCATCTAGGATGCAAAGGCATTGGATGTGGAGCCTGTTATTTTAATTTCTGAGACATAAGAAAAAGCCCATATTTTTTTGCCAGTGGAGTTGAGGGGAAAATAGTGAGAGATGAGAGGAACAGCATACAAAGAAAGCAACTCATATTGCTTTTTTGATTCTTCTTAATTTTTGCCAAAAATTTACTTAACCCAGCACAGTCATAAGCAATTTATCAGGTGATTACTTATCAGATTATCACACTGATAGA
>NW_010172614.1:0-2465 GCF_000695765.1 Mesitornis unicolor
AAGCCTGTAGCGCTGCATGGGGTTATTGCTTATACACTCATTGCTTATAACTTACAAAATCGTAGAATGTGTTGGGTTAGAAGGGACCTTTAGAAATCATCTTGTCCAACCCCCCTGCAGTGAGCAGGGACATCTAACTAGATCAGGTTGCTCAGAGCCCCATCAAGCCTGATCTTGAATGTCTCCAGGGATGTGCCTTTCACCACCTCACTGGGCAACCTGTTCCAGTGATCTACCAATCTCCTAGTGAAGAACTTCTTCCTAATGTCTAATCTAAATCTACCCTGCTCTAGTTTAAAACCATTGCCTCTTGTCCTATTGCTACCTGCCCTTGTAAACAGTCCCTCTCCAGATTTCCTGTAGGACTCCTTCAGGTACTGGAAGGCCACAATAAAGTCTCCCCACAGCCTTCTCTTCTCCAGGCTGAACAACTCCAACTCTCTCAGACTGTCTGCACAGGAGAAGTGCTCCAGCTCCCAGATAATTTTTGTGGCCCTCCTCTCGACGTGCTCCAACAGTTCTACATCTTTCTTGTACTGAGGGCTCCAGAGCTGGGCACGGTGCTCCCGGTGGAGTCTCACCAAAGCAGAGTAGAAGGACAGAATCACCTCCCTCAACCTGCTGGCCATGCTTCTTTTGATGCAGCCCAGGATGCAATTTGCCTTCACATTGATGTCTCATGTCCAGCTTTTTGTCCACCAGCACCCTCAAGTCGTTTTCCTCAGGGCTGCTCTCAATCACATCATCCCCCAGCCTGTATCGATAACAGGGATTACCCCACCCAGGTGCAGGACTTTGTGTGTGGCCTTGTTGAACCTCATGAGGTTCACATGGGCCCACCTCTCCAGTCTGTCTAGGTCCCTCTGGATGACATTCCATCCCTCTAGCACATCAACTGCACCGTTCAATTTGGTATTGTCTGCAAGCATGCATGAAATAAAGAGTCCTATTTGATGTGATGGCCCTGTAAAAACTGCTTTCTATGTTTGAGCTAGAGCACCATGTGTGGACACAGAACCACAGTGTTGTTGGCATGGCTGAGTTTCTGGTCACTGGCCCTGGTTCTTCTGGGGGACATTAACCTCCCTGGCACCTGCTGCAAGGGAAAGGCCATCAGGGAGATTTCTGGAGGGGGCCAGGGACAGTACAGATGCTGGATGGACCAACCTGGGGTGATGCTGTCCTAGATGCGCTAAGTGGCTAAGAACAAGGAAGAACTGGTCAGGGCTGCAATAGTGAATAGGAGCCATGACTGTGGTGAACCAGACACAGAGGAGTTCCAGATCCTGAGTGAGGTTAGGAAGGTGACGAGAGAAAGCTGTGGCTTTTTTGGGGAAGAAGTAGGTGGGAGGCGGCTCTTGTGGGAGCCAGTTCTGAAGGGCAATGGAGCGCAGAAGGGCTATCAGGCCTTTACAGATGATTTTCTCCAAACCCAAGAGAAGTTCTTGCTGATGCTCAAGAAACAAACCACCACAGATCTGTCAGGAGGCTGGAATGGCTAAACAGGGAATTTATGGCAGAGTAATGCAAAAGAGGATAGAAATGGGTGGTGGGAGTTAGAATGGGTTATGAAAGAGAATACAGAAACAGGTGTGCAAAGATGCAATTGAGAAAAACAAAGCTAAACTAGGGTTTGCAAGGGATATGAAAATCAACAAGAAAGGTTACTGCTGCTGTACAAACAGCAAATCATGCAAGGAAAGTACGTACCTGCTTACCAAATGGGTCGAGGGCTACAGTAACTGCAAAAGCAGGCAAAGCTGAGGAACTTGGTGCCACATTCACCCTTGTCTTCATGGACACCATGCCCACGCATCTTAGCCCACAGGCAGGGATCAAGGAGCAGAGGAATTCCTGTATCAGATGACATTCAGCTCAAGAGTCTCCTAACAAATCTAGTCCATCGAACCTGCTGGGATAGGCCTGAGGGTGCTGAGTGAGCTGGTTGATGGCCCTGTGAGGCTGCTCTCTGTCATCTTTGAAAGGTTGTGGAGCTTGGGGGAGGCAGCAAAGACTAGAGGGAGCCCCAGATGGTGCACCCCATCCGCAGAAAAGGCAAGAGGATGATCTGAGGAGCTCCAGGGCAGTCATCCTCACTCCTAGCCCTGGGGAAAGTAGGGACCGAGGCCTCTTGGTAGCCATTTCTGGCCACGTGAGAAACCGAGACGGGTGAGGACAGCAACACCGACTACATTGTTAGACATAGCAAGACTACTTCTGTGGTTGAAATACATTTATTATATTATTTGATGGTTAGAGATAGACTAGGAATAACAGTCTCAGGGTTCCCCTGGGGGCTGGCTGGTGCCCCGGCTGCCGGCCCGGCCCTGGCTTTGCCAGCTCCTGGGGCACACCACTACTGTTCCCGGTGGGTTGGCCTCTTTTTCTGTGGTGAAGTGGCCCCAGGGCTGCCAGCCCACCTCTTCCGGGTTCGCTGGGGCCCCCCAGGGCAGCTCTGGCTGCCC
>NW_010172614.1:2747-3101 GCF_000695765.1 Mesitornis unicolor
CATCCTTGCCGCAGTGTTGCACGACGACGTTGATAAGGCGGTGTACGAACGTTGCCGTGTGATTCTGAAGGAAGACCCGCAACAGCCGGAGCAGGGCTTCTTTGTCCAGCCCAGAGATGCACAGGAAGGCCAGGACGAGCTTCTGCAGTATGGCTGCCTTTGAAGGATCCTCCACAAAAAGCAGCCTCGTCTGCTGTTGCAGCCATGGCAGAATGCGGCGGAAGAGAGCTGGGTGGCCCCTGAAGAGGGCTGCCCACGTGTTGGGCTGAAGGCCGCCCACTGGCTTGCTGGGGACCGCCGCCGCCCTTGGCTGGGATGGCACAGCGTGAGGGGGCCTGTGGGTGGCTGGGTAGC
>NW_010172615.1:0-14877 GCF_000695765.1 Mesitornis unicolor
ACATTCTGTGGTTCTGTGTGATTCTGTGATTCTGTGAAAGCCTGAAATCTTTTGCAATTTGCTAGATGTCAAGGAAATTGGGACAATAACTATGCAAGTATTTTTTTTTTACTTTCCATCTCCCTTCTTATGACAATTAATAATTTTTTAAATGTTTTGATTTATATTACTTGAGGGAATTTGTTCATCCAAATATATAGCGATTCTTTGGTTGTTTTCAACCAGTCAAGGAGCATTAATCAAAACTATTCAGAATCTCTTAACTTGCAGCAGTGACAAGTGCTATACTCATAATGAGTCTGCAGACATCAGCATATTTCCCCATGACAGCATATGTATGGGTGTTTTGGCAGGACTGAGGTTTGCATGGTTCTAATTCTGTGAAATATGCAATTCAAGGTATGGAAAAAATTTGAAACAGATTCTGAACTTTCAACCCAACACATGCAAAAATAATAGGGCAGGATAGAACATAAGCTTCCCTTCTTTCCTGTTGAAATATCTTTAGCCTCAGTGTTTTGGAGGATGTTTTTGAGACATTGATTACTCTTCCTACCTCATTTGGCAGGCTGGCAATGCAAACTTACATTACTCTAGATATGGTCAGAAAGCAAGAACGGGTGATTTTTGTACAAAACACCTATCAGGACCTAATGTGGGATGATGTTTACTTAGATTGCTTTTTGCTACAAATTTTGTAGAAGTGCTGAGCAAACAATTCCATTTTAGAGAGTATGTTCATAGAGTCATAGAATGGTTCTGGATGGAAGGGAACTTACAGATCATCCAGTCCAACTGGGACTGGACACCTCCCACCTGTCAGGGACACCTCCCACCAGACCAGGTTGCCCAAAGCCCTGTCCAACCTGGCCTTGGACACTTCCAAGGGAGGGGGCATCCACAACTTCCCTGGGTAACCTGTGACAGTGTCTCACCACCCTCACAGTAAAGAATCTCTTCCTAATATTTAGTCTAAATCTATCCTCTTTCAGTTTAAAGCCATTCCCCCTCATCCTATCGCTACCTGCCCTTGTAAAAAGTCCCTCCCCAGTTTTCCTGTAGACCCCCTTCAGGAACTGGAAGGTCACTATAATATCTCCCCAGAGCCTTCTCTTCTCCAGGCTGAACATCCCCAACTCTCTCAGCCTGTTCCCATAGGGGAGGTGCTCCAGCCCTCTGATCATCTTCCTGGCCCTCCTCTGGACCCGCTCCATCAGCTCAATGTCCTTCATATATTGTGGGCCCCAGAACCAGACGCAGTACTCCAGGTGAGATCTCATCAGAGCAGAGCAGAGGGGCAGAATCACCTCCCTCAATCTGCTGGCCACACTTCTTTTCATGCAGCTCAGGATGTGGTTGGCCTTCTGGGCTGCAAGTGCCCACTGTCGACTCATGTTGTGTTTTTCATTGACCAACACTCCCCACATCCTTCTCCTCAGGACTGCTCTTGAGCCTATCTCTGCCCAGCCTGTATTTGTGCTTGGGATTGCCTGTACCCAGGTGCAGGACCTTGCACTTGGCCTTGCTGAACTTCATGAGGTTCACCTGGACCCACTTCTCCAGCTTGCCCAGGTCCCTCTGGATGGCATCCCTTTCCTCTCGCACATTATTCTGAACATGTGTTGAGAAAACACAGTTCAAAGTTAGTAACCCTGGATTCTGTTTCTAGGTCTGTCATTGATTTTGCTTATTATCTCAGTCATGTAATACTTGGTGCTTCCATTTTTCTGCATATTTATTTGAGTTATTAAAGCACAATTCAGTAAGGTAGTGTAAGGTTAGAGTAAGTAAGTTAAATTAGGAAGTTAAGGTACAAAATCCCTACCTAGAAGGTGCTGAAAAGCTTGTAGCTATTGTTAAGGCCCACTGGCCTATTTACTTTCTTACTAAGATGCTATGAAATTCTCGTCTGTTCTTTTGCAGTCTAACAATCTGTTGTTATGATGGAGGTACATAATAGTTCTTTTGAATCTGTAGGGAAGTATTTATCATTGTGTAGTTGCCATTTCAGCCTCTGAGTAATTAATGATAAAAAGCAGGAAGAGTATCTGCACTATTTTCTACCTGTGGTGCTCAGATTCAAAGGCAAACATGCCTCTCTGGCCTCCTAGGGAAGAGTTGTTTGGATCCTAAATACCATACTAGAGTTTGGATTCCCCTAGCACAGCCCATCAAGCAGCTTCTCTCATGTGCATTTCAGTATTTTTTCCTCATCTATGTTTCCTGTGAAAAACTCTTTCAGAATTATTGTGTGCCACTACGTCACTACTTCTGATGTCTTTGCAAAGCCTCCCAGTGACAAGAGTGATATAAAGGATAAGCTAACACAGTGACTTCTGATGCTAGCTTGCAATACCCACAATAAAATCGGGTTAACCTAATTTAAGGCTGAAAAAAAATATCTTAAAAGAATTCAAAAAATCATAATTCAATACTGCAATTCAAAATTATGGTGGTGCTTAGGATAAAACATGTTCTGCATGTGGGTTATTTGCAATCCATCAATGGCTCGTGCTACCATGCACTAGCTTGCTAGTTCAAAATTCTGTCTGAATAAAGACCATAGTTATATCCAGAATAAATGAACAAATGGTTTTACACATTTTTTCACAAAGTCTCTGATAAGATTGTTGTGAGGTTTCTTTTGGTTTTCTCTTTTGCTCATGAGGCAGGCTATCTGTCCTTATCCCAACTGCCTCAAAGGCACACCTCACTGTTCAAACATAACAACTTCTTCCCATTGACAATTTAGCATCAGCTTCCCTTTCATACCTCAACAGCCCTGCATGCTTGTGTTTTTTCTCTCTTTTCTACAGATCTTCTTCCATCCTTGGCCATCCTTGTTGATGTCCTTCATAATAGCCTTTTGTAGGCATAATAGAGTATGATTTCTTATTATAACTATGGGAATTTAGTTAATGGCTTCATAATTTTTCATAATTTTCCTTCATAATTTTTCCTTTAAACAATGAGGAATTAATTCCTTGTTTCCTGAAACACAGTACGTTAGGCAGAGAATAAGAAACTTATTAATGTGAAGTGAAAACGTTGCTGTCTATTTCTTCCCTGGAACCACTCTGAAAGATGCAGGGGGTGATGAAGACTGACAATATGTAGGTGTTTCCTGTCTAACAGAAGGAATCCACCATGGGAAAAAGGGCACCATGCTGAGCTCTCATAATAATAGGGCAGCATCTGTGTTTGTAATGTGGAAGCTGTTAGGCATTTCCCTCACTGAAGCAGTATGTTCCATGCCAAGCACACAATGAGTAAACAAACAAAGCATGAGTGTGACTCCGCACTAAAATCATGCAATGTTCCCACAAGTGAATTTCCCTATGTTATAGGACTGATTTGTGTGGAGAAATGGAGTGCAGTGTAGCCAATGTTCTCTTTCCATTTACATGTTTAGGCTTTGCTTAATGATATTCTTGATTATAACACTTGTGGTTGCTTTTCTCTCAGACATCTATGCTACACTGTACTTTTCATCCAAATGAAGCTACACATAATTGACTACGAGATTGTTATTAAGTCTTTTACTGCATGGATGCTTGTCACTTCATTAACAAACCCATTGCAGTATCAGCTTCTAGATAATAATCTGCTCCCACAAAGTCTTCCCTTTAAACCACTATACACTTATTTGATTCATGGAAAGACTAATGCATAAAGTTAGAAATTGTTGAGCTATTGAAATGTGCTCTATGAAAACCTTCTCCTTCTCTCCAAGGAACTATAAATCTGTGTGGAAGGGAGAAGTTATTCCAGAAAGGGTTTAGCCCTCATGAAGTTTAATATTCTAATAAGAGGCCACTGTCTATATAATCACAACTGTTCTGCAGGAGATTTTCCTTTCTTTGTGTGTCTCTGTCTTACTGTCAAAGATTTTTATTGAGGAATATTTTTTAGTGTTGGTTTTGGTTGGTGGAAATGGGATCCCTCTTGCATTTATCTGCAGCAGCAATTCCAGGCCCTGCTCTGCTCTCACTACGCACACGCATGAGCGCACACATCTTAGTTATGAGGCACAAACTTCTGTTTGCCTGTTTCATAGCTAAGACATTAGATTTCTCCTAACATACACAGTGTTTGCATGATCTATCCAGAACAAGTATGCCTATTAAGAGACTGAAAAACAGCCTAGTTGGAATTTCTCTAGACAGTTTGTAGTAAAACCTCGAGACACTACTTCTTTTTCCATATTTGTAGTTTCAACAGTCCAGTGGTGATGAAATATTTTTGCAAATCTTCCTTAACTTTGAAATCTGAGATTCTGACCAAACATTGCCTTTAATATAGAGCTTTTGTTCAGAAAGTTGACCTTGGGCCTACAACATCAGGGCTCTGCCTGGATCATTGACTCCCTGAGAATGGCGGGGGCTTCACTGGGATGGCAGACCTCATCTCACAACCCCAGCCAGGAGCAGGGCAGCCAGAGGGCATGGAGCAGCCCCAGGCATTGGGCACATCCCTAGGGATGGCAGAAGGCTGAGGCGGGCTGAGGTAGAGCTTCATGGACCCATGGCTGGGCAGGGCTGTGGGGAGCTGGAGACTGGCCCTGCTGTGGCACTGATGGCCCCAGGGGCCTAAGATGGGGTCCTGGGTCCTAGGCAAGTGAAGGGATCCCTGTGGGAGACAGGCAGGGCCAGACAGACCCAGTAATGCCCTCAGGAGCTGGACATAAACTTCCTGGAAGACCACCAAAAGGCCTTACCCAATACCTCTCCCGGATTTGAGTTGGGGAGGTTTGAAATGACAGAACTGTGAGTGGGATGGCTAATGGCTTTACCTGCAGCAGGCAAGAATTTGAATCATTAGGTAAACTAGTCCAAAAGGCTGTTGTAACAAACCTATATTAAATGAAGAGACATGATCACGGTAATCTCAGTTGCTTCAAAACTTTCATTAGACGAAGCAATCTCTTTCTAACCATTGCAGTATGACTCAGATTTCTGCGTTTCATGTCATTTGGAATCACTTTGAAGAGATTCAGACTAAAAATAGAATTACAAGGCTTGTTCAGTGTTGTTATTCTCACGATTTTCCTTTTGACGCATACTGATACTGTATTTGATATGACAACAGCTTTGTGATAAAATAACTTAATGTTATCCCTAAAATTGTGTTTCTTCAGCAGCATATCACACAGGTCAGGGACCATGCTAAAGCCACAGTGGGCAGAGCTCTCAGCTGGAGGAAATTGTCATAGCTCCTCTGACTAGCAATTAACTCAAACTGAAAACTCAATTATCAAGTTTTAGAAAAAAATGGGAAACAAAATCCATCAGCTCTCTTTATCTGCAGAAACACGCTAATGTCCTGTTCATCTCTGCTGTTACTGACTTATGGTCTTATGCTGTCTGTCCATCTTATTATTAAAGAAAGGTGCTGAAAGGCTTTCAGACCTATTTGGATCCAAGTGTTATAAAAAAGATATCTTTGATGGGTTTTCTTAATTCAGTTGTTGGTACTACAACTGGAGCTCTCTTTGCTTAGCACTGTGCCAACAAGAGAGAGGCAATATTTGTACCTTTCTTGCACAGCTGGAAAACCAAGGCACAGGAAGAATCAGTGAGGTTCCCAAAGCCTCCAGAGCAGGGGAAAACCAGGTAGGAAATCCAAATCTGCATCCAAGAATAGTGTTTCAAACATCCAGAGGCAAGAGAACAGCATGTTGCTACAGTGACAACTGTTTTCTTCTTCCCAACCCCCCTTTTCACAATTATCAGAGAATCAAATAAAGAAAATGGCTGGGATGGCTTCTGAATTATGTCAGAGTGCTGAGCAGCTGTAATAAAACAAAGCAGAAACTTTGTGATCTGATAGCCTAATTTAGACCGATACATGGATTTGTGTCTGGCTGTCCTGTGCTGTCAGCATGAGGGAAAGTTTTCATATATCCTAGTCTGTGACCGATAAAATACAAAAAGATAATGCATTAGAATAGGATAACAGCATGCTGTCAGAACTGAACTGGCTGTTAAAATTAATTTTGAAATAAGCATTGTACAATCTTTGTGATTAATAGAAATAAGGGGAGAGGAGAGCTTAAAAAGACTTCTCTGGGAACATTAGAAATTCAGCTTTAATCCTTCTGGGCTCTGTGGATGATTAGGAACAGCCAGAAGTTTATGTAGTAGTGTGTGTTTTCACTGCCAATCAAATAAAATATACTGAAACAGAATTAGCAACGTTATTCTGGTTTTGCTTTGTCATTGTCAGTGTTTTCCACTACTGAGTGGCTGCTCAAAAAAAAAAAATTCTTCCGTAAAACTTGGAATAAGACTTTCCTGTGCAACAGGGACTTGACTCTGCTATTTGTCAAATCCAGCACTTTCCTTCATCCTCAGCATCAGAAACTGCATAACTGGATCCAAGCAATAGGAGTAATTACACATATTTCTCAAAACCCCTGTAATGAAAATAATCCTGTTTATTTCGGTGAGAGTATTTACCAGCAAAGAGCTGAAGAACAGGACCCTGTTGAGGTAAACACCTTTCTCAACATGCTTCTAAGTCATTTACTCCATGAGTAGTCCATTTTGTTGTATTAAAATGACACCTTACTTCCTAGAAAATAAAAAGATGTGATTGCCAATGAAAGTAGCAGTTAATGGGAAAATTCATGGTAAGAAAAGCAAACATCAGGATGAAACTCATCTCATTTTTCATTGTGGAATGTCCTCATTCTAAAACCATAAAATGCGGTACATAGCTTTGGGAAAACATAAGATCCACCTTGCATTTTTGTCTGCCTGCCAGCATTGTTAGCTATTAGAAACTGATTTTATCATTGTATTTTTTTTCTCATAAGAGTTCTTTCTGCCATGATGAGTGCTTTACTGCTGTCTTTTGAAGATGTTTTGATGCTGTAAAATAAATCATGCAGCATTAGGAAGTTCGCACTCTTATTGATTTTTAAAACACATGGTATATAAGCTTCAGTGGATAATTTCAGAAGTGTTCCTCAGTTACTTAAACTTGGGGGTGGGGTCAGGGACAGAAAAGCTAAGAGGGAAGCTTGATTTCCTGAGAATTGACCCATCAAGAAAAAAAAAGCTGTTATACCTCTGATACACTAGTCACTTCTACTTCTTTTTTTGGGCAGATAATGGGTTATTACTGCCATATACTTTCAAAACAATAGTTCAAATGCCATGTGCATTCATATAATTCTGTTATTTAGAACTGGTTCCTGATACTTTTTATTGCACTGAGTGTGCTCTTAATCTATGAATTCACTATGAATTCAAGTAAATGTTTGCTACTGAAGGTAGCAGAATTTGGATTATACATTTTGAAAAGCAAAACCAAAATATCCCAGATCTTTCACATAGCTACCCCGTGCTTGGGAGGTTATTATAGGTATACCACAAAATGATACTGGACAAAATAAAAATACCTCAGTAAGAACACTGTCTTTAACCCCATACCAGAGAACCATGGTATATCTGTTATGTCTCTGAATTTGTGACATAGAACACCAGACTATACAAATGTATTTCTTAAAAAAACTTCTTAGGACATTATAAATATTGTTAATAAATGGAACATATGGAGGTGACTGAGTGGACACTATTCTGTATTACGGTCAAGAAATTACAACGGTTCAAAAACAACTTGGTATTCACTAAATGGATCCAAAGTGACATTACCTCAAAATATAATTGTAAAAAAGGACAAGCCATGGGGTTGCTGGCTCTCTCTGAAGACTTCTCTGTTGCTGGCCTTGGTTTTGTGGTATTTAACATTTGAAGTATGGCCTGTAAGGCTCTATAAAACCATTGCTAACAAAGTTTGCGGCAAACACTGCCAAGTTTGCAGTGCTAGGAAAGCAGCCAACAGCAGAAAGGATAACACCACTGCTTCAGAGGTGCCCGAGTAAGTGGGAGGCAAGCTAGCCTGCCACCTTCTTCTCAGTATCACATCCTGTAGCCACACATCTGGGAGCGGGGACTGGAGGTCACACTCCAGTAGAAGGCCATGGTAGCAGATGGTCAGCTGAACGTGCAATCACACGACTGATGTAGAAAATGCATTCTTCCACTGTATCTCTGAGAGTAGAGAGGAGTAGGATATACGCCTGATTTTGGGGTTTTATTTTAATGCCCAGTTTTGGTATCAATGATGTCTGCAAATCTGAGGTGGTTCTTCCTGATTAGAAGAAAAAAAGTTAGGCTTTACAGCTAGAGACAAAATCCCTGGTTTGGGTTTTTTTTTCAAATTTAAATTTTAAAGAACAATGAGTAACTTAAGTACCCTCAGTCAATTCCTTCATGGGGAACAAGGGAGAATGCAGGGTCATCAGGGTGATGCAATGCCCTTCCTCTCCAGCCAGACTCCATCCTGCGTCCCCAAGGGCAGAACCGACAAACTCTGACAGCACACGAAGATGGATATTTTCTGCTGCAGGGCATTTCCAATGGCTAGCAATATTCCTGACTTTCTCTCTGACATAGGAAATTGTGCAGGAGAACCTTGCTCAGGATCAGATTGGTAACAGTTAGGTATCACAGGCATAACATAAACCACATAAGCAACAAAACTGTACTTCCAGCAAGCCGTGGTCTTCCTTCAGTCCTCTCTGATACTGACTTCTCACAGCAGGCTGTATGAAAGATCTGGTTTCTTGATCACTAAATAAAATTTGGCTGCTGACATGGGCTTTCTTTTAAAGTACAGTAGCATTACCTGGGCATTTGCGGTATAATTGGGCACTGGCACGGTAATATGCCTTCCACACAGCAATGGTAGGCACAAACTCTTCCTCCTCCTTTCCATTCGACTTCTGTGAGCCAAAAATAACACACAATGAATTATACCACGTAATAATCCCTGTGCCCCACATTGAGCTCACCACCTGCAATGTTTCACTGCCTGCAATGTTTGGACAACAAATGCTGTTAATAACCTTTCTGTCTAAATATATGACAAGAAGATCTGCTTCTAATGACATTTCTCTGTAAGTGAAAATGAAATCTTAAAACTCTTGTCAGTAAAATACCCTCAGATAGGACAGTCTGTCCCTATTCCATATGGGTCATCATAACTTGTCTCACCAGAGGTGCCAGGTACTCTGTGGCTGGTGCCAGGTACCCCATGGCTGGCTCTCATTGTTTACCAGATCATTTTGTAATCACTTGCAAGAGCATTCTGCAAGTTGAGAAGGATTCTTAGAAATTAATCCAAAGTTGAAATGAAAGTACAAGGTATGTACATTTTCTGAGAGATTATTTACACAAGCTGTGGACAGGTTCCAGAAATTTGAATCTGATGTCTTAAGTTTCTTAGTGACTACACCAGAAGACCATCAAGAAGGGACAAAAGCTGTATGTCTGGTGTCAAATTATGGTTACCTCTACAACACTCCAGTCACAGAGACACAGTCATGGATGCAGAGACAGTCCTCCTCTCCCTCTCTCTCTGCTTTTCTCTTGATTACCACCAAATGTTTACATGGAGAATTTAGCTATAATATTAGGGTCAAACACATCTAATGCAGCCCTTTGTGGAGATGTCTGACAGCTCCCATCTCCTAGAAAGGTTTGTTTCCAGCCTTTCTGTGCTCCTCCTTTTCCATCGATGCATCCAACATAGGGTCCCACTCAGATGGTATAAGGTACCCCTTTGGGGCCATCTGGCTCACAAGAACTGCTATGAAGACAAGGAGCAGTGTGTCAACCACATCACCTGTGGGCACATCTCATCTACTAATTTACCCATAACATGAGAGCACGTTTTCAGTTAAATAAGGTGCTCTATAAGGTATGGAGGATAAAGGATTGCTCTTTCAGTCTTAACAGACAGCATGAACAAGAGGTTGAAAGGAGAGGGATGAGAACAGACTCACTGATGGACAGGGAACTCCAGCCCAGCATCCTCAAGGCCATTGGGCACCTCTGTTCACTCAATGTCAGGTCCTTGAAAACCATGTGAGTACATAGGCCCCAAGAAGCTTGTGAGGGAACCAGAAATTGGGATCACATTCTCTGTTTTCCAGTCCAGGCCCTGCTCAAAAGGCTTTTGGTTAAGGGCGAACTGTCACAGGGAGCAGAAGTGGTGTGTCCTCTGAAGGTATATTTTTACCAATAGCCTGTTGGTTGTGCTTTGCCCAATGCAGTGCTGTGGATTGGTCTGACCTCTCTTACCTCTATGCTGAAAGTGATTGCTGCTCCTGAAGTCTGTTTCCTTTTAGATCTACTTGACAACTTTGTTGTAGATATAAAACTGGACCACATGTTGAAGGGAAAGCTGAGGTTTGCCTATCTCAACTAGTTGCAGGAAAAAAGTTACAAGGACCTGGTTGCATGGCTTTTATCAGTAGCTACTTCTCCTGTATTTCCACTTCAAAAATAGCAGAGAGGATAGAAATAAACAGGTGACAAAAGAAATCTTGTGACTGCTGGAAGGTCTACTGAATACAGGTTGAATATCGAAGAGTTTGAAAGGTGATGTTTTCTATGTTTTTCACAGTGGTCCTTAAATTCTGCCTAATTTGTACCTTGGTTTATGTCTCCATGAGGGGAAAAAAAAGACCATTAAGTAAGTTCAGCATGACAGATTGTCTTTCAGCATTTGAGATGAGTTAATTAACATGAATTGAGAACATATATTACTTTCTACTGACAGCATACCCTGGAATATATAGTATCAGAAATAATGTGGGGTTTTTTTTTTTGTTGGGAGACAGTCTAATGGTTGTTTATTTCAAATTCTTAAGTGAAATGCTAAGAGTGTAGAAATTTTAAAAGAACCTTTCTGATTTATACAGAACATGAAGGGCTGAAATTAAATAGGTGTTAACAAAAGCAAAACAAAAATTACTTTTAAACAATTGCATTGAAACCCTATTTCATTGTAACAACTCATTTTCTTGTCTCTCACGGAGTCATAGTTTCATTAGTTCTGCAGTGAAAAGAATCATCCAGTACAGGCAGGATCTGAATTCCTAATGAAAGACAGGATGGAAGGAAAAAATTAAGCAGGCTTAATAGATAAGGCAGCCTAACTTTGGTCCAGTCTTGGAGACCATCCTGAATGTAAACAAAGAATTATACAGAATTGCACGAGAATATTTCCTCTGACTTAAAACCAACATCCCTTTCTTCATCCAATAGCTGTTAAATATGCAGCTTTATTTTTCTTTCAAAGCACTGCAACATGTTGCTTTTGGCGATAATCTCAAAACACCACATTTACTTCCACAGTGTCAGGTAAAGGAAATTTTCCAGGTCAGATTTCTGTATGTTAGGTGACTACTAAGCTATCAATGAATTAATTACATTTACATATCATACATGACAAATTATTACCGATAATAAAAGGAAGAGAAGTGTCGGTGAGGTGCTGGCATTTTGTGATTCATCATGTTTTCGGCTTTCCTCCTGCTTTGTATGCATCCTACTGCAAGTAGCTGCTATCGTATTGTTATTGATGCATTTTTTTTTTACACAGACTGTAATCTTGGCCTTTGCTTGCAGCAGCAAACATTGTATTTCTGTATTTTCTGCATTGTTTCAGAGGTCAGGAAACTGCAGATTTACATGCCTTGCTCTGTTACAGCAAGAATGCATATTCACTAGAAAAAAAAAGTCAACAAAAAAGAAGATACTGTCTTGTAACTCTCATGTAGATTAGAGGAGCTGAATTCTTCTACATTAATTACACCAGTATTCAAGGATGAGAAGTCTCCATGGCAACCTTATTGTCATATGGCACGCATAAAGCTCCAAGTATCCTATGAAACTACTATTTATCTTTTTAAAATACTGAAGGACAGGGGAAAAGACATATTAAGGTGTGCTTCAGTAAACATCAATACATAGCTGTGTCCATAAATAACCAGAACAAATCTGAGCTCTTTACTGGTGGGATTTTTTTTAACAAGTCTTTGTATGTGCAAAACTTTTATTCATGACAGCGCTGTTTAGGGTCTGCATGAGGAGTCCAAGGTCAGCCATGTCCTTGCATGAGGAGCTTCCTCATTCTTCTCATTAACTGCATCGAAGATTATCATTGTAAGGAGAGAATAGCTATTGCAGCATCCTATCATACACTATAGCAGGAAGTATATCTACTGGGACAAAGAACTTACCAGAGGTGAGTCAGAGCCCAAAACAAAACTTGGCCACTTCCTTTCTGCAACAGCTTTTAGCGGCATCATTTTTGTTGTTTCTTCTTTTTATGCTGGCAAATGAAGACCTGTAGGCCTGATATCAGTATAGGGCAAACTGACGGAAGCTGCACTATGGAACCAAATTCAAAAATGCACAGACAAATATGACACTGGGGAAGATGACATTATTTTTTGTAGAAACAAGTCATGCCTCACAAATCCACATGAGTCTTCTGAAGTAGACTGAGCACATAGACAAGCATCACAGGCTTACGGTCTACTTCAACTTCAGAAGGCTTTCAGCAAGATTTCCCCCTCCTCTCCAAGCACAGAGCTCTTCAAGAGGCTCAGTTGCTACAGAGTAAAATGAGAAAGTCCTCTCATGTATTAGTACTTATACTAAAAGGTGGAAAACAAAAAGTATAAACAAATTACATTTTTGCAAAAGGGGAGAGGTTGCGGAAATTGGTGATGAGAGCTATGGCGTCCAACATATCCCTGAATATTCTAAAAATGAGTAGAAAGTGCAGTGTCAATTTGCATATGATACTAAATTTTTCAGAGCAACGGGCAAAAGAAAAGGAAAAAGTCAACTGTGACAGGCTGCAGAAGGTTCTTAGAAGACTGATGGGTGAATAAATGGCATATGAATTTCACTGTTTGTGAGGTGATTCACAAGAGGAAAAACAACCCTCACTTTGCATACAGAATGATGGGCTCTGAACTAGCAATTACCATTGGGAAAAGAGATCTTGGAATTATAATAAATAGTACTGTGAAAATGTCAGCTCAAAGCTTGGCAGTGGTCAAAAAAAGCAAATAGAACAGAGAACAAAAGAGCAAACACCACTGGGCTGCTGTATAGATCTAGAGGCAGCTGCATCCTCAGTAGGATGCATAACCTTCAACCCCTCATCTCAAGAGAATACAGTACGATTAGAAAAGATGCAGCAAAAGGTAACACAGATGGTTCAGGTGTGGGGCTTCCATATGAGAGGAGATTAAGCAGACTAGAACTCTTCAGCATGGAAGATAAATTACCTTTATGATATCTATAAAGTCATGATAATGCAGAGGTAAATAAAGGATGACTATTCATTGTTTAACAGTATAAGGACAAAGGGGCATCAAATGAATCATAAAAGCAACAGGCTCAAAGCAAACAAAAAGAGTCACTTTCTTGTACAATGCATAGCTCAGGTGTGGAATCCCTTACTGCTGAAGGCTATGAGTGCCATAATCCTCAAAAAGAAATTCAGATACATTCATACAAAAAAGGTCCTTCAAGGATTATCAAACAAAACAAGTCCGAGTCTCAGATTGAATAAGCATTGCAGCGTGGTTTTGTCTCTTCCTATGCTCCACCCTATGCATCCCTTCTTAGTCACCATCAGAGACATAGCACTGAATAAAGCAGACATCCACCCTGGTCTGGACCAGATATTCTTCTGTTAAATTATTAATCAGCACTTTAGAAGTGAAATAATACATATATTCAGCAAGTTTTCCTCTGTACCATGGATCTGTGCTTCCTATGCAGACAGTTAGACCGTCTCTATCTCAAGAGTTTTGTATATGCTTGCTCTTAAGAGACATCAGTCTTCCCTAAAGTGTCTTAGTGCTTGAGCTACAAATCTAGTCTATTCCCTTTCTGAGAGTTAAAGGATATTCTTGAGCTCATAATGCAATTCTTGAACAAAACAAGGGAAGACGTTTTCCCTTTCAACTTGCAGTTCTCAATAGGTCAGTTGCACGTGAAGAAGCCAATCCTCCATCTATTGCCTCCAACCAGCTACTGTCAGTGTTGTACATGCCATTCGATAGCAAATTCTTGAAGAAAAAAAAAATAGTCAAAAGCCAGCCATAAATATGCCCCTTGTATTGTCTAAATGTATCATAGACAGCACAATCTAGACTTGGGCCAGAAGAAGAATTATAAAATCTTAATGTATGTCTTCCTGATGATGATGGAGGGCCATTTTCATCGTTCTGAGCTTCTGTGCAGGAACTCACACTCTTAGTCATAGAGTACTGTAGTTTTTCATCAGAAAAAATACATATATCCATGGGGGTGCACTTACATAGAGAAATGTACTGAGTGTGTAGGGAGGATAGCAAGTTGCATTCTGCAATTATGAATTGCTACAAGGATCATTTCTTTCTCTCTGTTTCCATTTAGCATCTCTATGAAGTGACAGTATGGACTCAGAGTGATAAAGTGCAAAAAACCATTTATTATTTCTCATCCTTATAGCCAATTTGAAGAGTATGGACTGGGTGGGTGGACTGTGAAATGGGTGAAAAGCTGACAGGAGCATTAGGCTCAAATAACAGTACTCAGTGGTTCAAAATCTACCTAGCAGCTGATTACTGTCAGCATTCCTCAGGGCTGAGTACTGAGCCCAACTGTTTGACATCTCCACCTATGACCTTGGTGATGTGAGAGAATTCAACTTTGTGGATAACAGCAAACCAATGGTAAATGCTTGACAAGGCAGAGGGGAGACCTGCATACAGAGAGACCTCAACAGGCTGGAGAAACAGGTGGAAAAAATCCTCCTGAAGTTCAACAAGGAAAAATGCAGTCTTTCACCTCGGACTGAACAATCCTCTGAAGCAGCACGGGCTGAGAACTGACTGGTCAGGAGGCAGCTTTGCAGAGAAGGAGCTGGCGGTGCTGGTGGCTGACAGTTTGAACATGAGCAGCAGTGTACACTTGCAGCAATGCAGGCCTATCACATATTGGGCTGAGAGGGAAA
>NW_010172615.1:14908-26286 GCF_000695765.1 Mesitornis unicolor
GCAGGTCGAGAGAAGTGATGCTTCCCCTATATGCAGCTCTTTTAAGAACCCAGCTGGAGGGCTGGCAAGAGAAACACCAACACATTGGAGAAAGTCTGGGGACACACAGCTAGGTGCACATGATGTGCAAGGAGAGGCTGAAGAAACTAATTTTTTTCAGACTGGAGAATAGATGGCTTCACAGTGGCTAAGGGACCAGCTGCCTTCTTCAGCTATCTTCTGGAGTTTGTAGAAGAGACAGACTCAGAATGGTTGCAGGCCCACAGGAAAAGGACAGGAGGCAATATTCACAAGTCACAACATGGGAAATTCCAACTATGAGGTAAAAGGATCACAATTATGGTGTTTACACAATGGATCAGGTTGCCAAGTGAATTTTCAGAACCTCCATCCTTGGAAATATTCAAAACGTGACTGGACAAAGTTTGACCAACCTGATCTGACTTTGAAGTTAGCCCTGCTTGGAGCAGGGTGTTGAATTAGACTTACAGTACCTGGTTGACCTGGCATGAAAAGGGATGCTGGGCATTTCTCTAGCATATTCAAAGAGAATTGGGTGCATCCGGTCATGTGTGCTGAACAGGTCTGTGTGGAGCTGCTTATGCAGCAGCTCAGAGCATCTGGAAGGACTTGTCTCCTCAAGATATCTCTTGATGTCTGCCAAGCCCCACAGAACAGAAATACCTCCCAGCTGGTAGGCCCTTGTATTCTCTGTAGCACAATTTGTTCTGCAAGGAAGGAAATTACTATATGGCTGTTTCCATTTTAAAGATGTAAGTGGAGTTTCCTTCTCACCTGTGGGTATTTATAGCTGGAAGGCTATCTGGGGAGAGACTGGAAAGGTATTACTTTAATGCTTTATTATCTGTGAAATTTTTTCATTTCTTTATTTTTATGTAGTTATTCTAGTAGGTAAAAATACCTTATTTTGACCTTTTTCTGCTTTCTTTTAATTATTATTTCTTCATGTTTTGGTAGAAATCAACAATTCTTACCTTTCATTCAGGAGACTAGGCAGGCTCCATCTTGGGTAAATACATATTTATTCATACTTAATAGAGCAAAATTACTCCCACTGGAGCTATTAGTCTATCAGCTAAGTATGTAATTAAGCTTTTTTAAAAGCATATTATGTACTCAGCAGACCAGAATGAGAATACAGAAGTTACTCCAGTCTATCTGGTAAATAGGCAATTATACCTGTTATTCAAATTTTTATTTATCATTTAAGAGAGTCATTCAAGTCCATTAAATTCTCTATAGACAGTACTCTTGCTCATCTTCGTATGTAAAAATGTTTCATTTATTCACCTGAATTGAACATGTATTTTGAGTTGTTAGTGGGGAGTGCATGGAGAAATATATGTTACTCAACATGTCATAAAAGTCTACGACATATAAAATATTGCATCTAGGGTGCATCACCTATCTTCTGCTTGTTGCTGACTCTCTCAGGGCTTCTCCAAGCTTCACAAATCCCTACCATTAAGCATATAGTAGGATTTTGAGAGTTATTAAAATTTGACATAAAAATAATTTGCCTTAACATGAAAATTATATGTAAGTCTATGGTACTCCTATCCTGACTAACAACAGGATAAACATGCAATACAGTTAATAGGAACTGGATGTGAAAGCTTTACACTCTAGGGAAAGGAACATTTTCCATTTGTTTTTCAAGACCATTTCACTGAAGCTTTTTTGAATTAAGCTCATCCTTATTTAGCAAATATTTACACACATGTTTTCTTCCCTTGAAGTAAACCAACATTAAGGACAGATTTGAATTCCCCGCTTAAGCAGGTGCTCAGTTTATAACAATTTTGAAAACATCAACACTGAAGAGAGAGATCTTTTAAAAAGTTTCTAGAAACTTCTACAATGTTTTTGTTGTACTTTTATGCGTTATGGATGCAATTTAAAATGCCTTCACATGCCAGTTAAATAGTGTAATTTTCTATAAAATACATAGGACCTCCATTGTGACCGAATCAGTCAATAAGCAGTGATCTGCAAAACTAAACTATCTGGTAAAAGTTACAACTTTTAGGTGTTTAGGCACCAATGCTTAACTTAGCTTGAGCTTAACTTTACCAGACAGGTAGTCTCATACTAGTAGAAGTAATGAGACCATTCCTAGAATGATAATAAAATAAGTTTTTTTCATGTTTTTAGTTTTGTACAGAAAAGTGTGCCCAAATGGATGAATGCCCAGATTTATCATATCCTAGATACCCGTAAACGGCTTACAGCAATTAGACAAGTAATTTACTGTTAGAAGGAAGAAAAATGGTTATTTTTAACAAACAGGTAAAATATCATTGTAGATTTTTAATATCACCTTCTCTCATTAGAACCAACTGCATTTTTACAGGGATTTTTTAAAGGGTTTTGTGGAACACAGAATTTAGGTGAGAGGCATTTTTGAAACTAGGGGGATGATGGTGGTGGTCTTTGTTGTAGAATTTGAACACTGAGCAGGAAACCCTGGGCTCAAAGTAATGCCTCTTTTTTCCTTTACTCAACAGAGAGAATGGCAATACAAAAGTAGCTCTTGTAGGAAACAGACCTTTAAAATCCAATCCCATTAAAATCTGTAAAATTACCTCTGTTCTGGAAAATGTGGATGATGCTGATTCTCTTTCTTCCTCCAAGTAACAAATGGTCTTGGATACATTCAGTTACATTCCAGCCTTCAGACGTGGATGCTACCATGAACTATGCATTCACTTGCACAGCATATTACTAAAGACTTCTTTTATCCTGGTATAATAATGGAACAAACAAAAAGAAGAGTTCAAAAAGCCACATTTTTACATTCTCTGTTGGCAGGCAGCTAAGATTTTTCTTCTCAGAATTTTGGTTATGACGTTTCTTACTATAGCACAAGTTCATCAGCAATCTTTGTATTATCAAAAATCCTTTCTTTTACTGTCATGCTGGCAATTCTAAAAGTGTTATACATTTAAATTTATTACTTATTGATTTATTATACCTGTAGAATTTGAGCCACAAGGTAAAATGTACCTTCTATTGCAGATTCTGTTGATGGTTTTCAATGTGTCTTACAAAACAATAGTGAATTAAGTACTCTGTGTGTAGCTGTTACTGTCCAATCTAATTTATGGTTTGATAAACAAGGAATACAAAGTTTAGCAAGCTCACAAAGGAAATCCTTGCCACTTCTGAGAAGAACTGTCGTATTTTGCTTTCAGCCCTCTGTTCCTGTTATTCTTTCCATTTCTCTTTGTGGCTTCCAAAAAGTAACTGGGATTTGATCCTGTGGTTCAATACCTCCTCAGTTTATGAGTTTGTACTTTTTTATTTATGTTTTCTTGCAGTTTGTACCTTCTGCAAGCTTTGTGCATAAGCACCATGAGTCAGATCCTTATTTGCTGTAGACTGGTGCAACTGCTCAGATTTCAGTGGCTCTGCAGCAGTTTACAACAGCAGAGGCTCTAGTCACAAATTCCAAACATAAATGGCATGTTTCAAATATCTTTCATGAATTTAGTGGGTTTTTTTAATCTGAATGCTAAAGCAGGATTTACCTAATCCTCAAGAACACTGTTTTTTTTTTTTATAGGCATTTTCCATTTTCTATTATTATCCCAGGTGCCAGCATGCCCTGTAAGAGTATCTCTGTCAAACAGGAGTTAGAGTATCACTGTTTCCTGAAGAGGTCACTCCTCGACTGCTTGTCATATGGACACAGTTATTGTTGACCAATAGGATTGCCTTTAGGAAGCCAAAACAGTATTTCTTCTGAGAGTTACTGCTATGAACACATATGTATTATATGTGTCAACTTCTTTTTTAATGTTTTGGTAAAACTACATGTGGCCAGTAACGCAGTGGTTATAATTAAGATGTCAACTTTTTTTTATAGGTAGAAATATTTTCTGCTCTGAATAGACAAAATATCAATCATTGTGTGAAAACTGTATGCAAGTCCTATTTCTCATTGACAATCATTTTATTGTAGCTAACGACATGTAAACTTACGCATAGGCTGTGAAACATCTTTGAGATTACTTGTATTCATTGCTATTTTTTTTTAATCAGTGTTGCTTTGCTAGACGAGTATACAACCAAAGATAAGAGATCTTTGGAGAAGATATTCAGGAGATGGATTGATTAAAAATGACCTTTCATTGCTTCAGTTTTCCAGCTGACTTCCCCAGAGTGACCCTCATTGGTCATCAATCAGTTACAATCATTACCTCTGATCACCATAAACAGGTGAATGGAATTTTAAACTCGTGCTTTATCACAGGAATGTCTAACAGGAAGAGAAATAATTAATACAATAATTATTGTATTATCTTAGGCAGGGACTAAGACTAGGGGCACACATAGACATCTGGTCCAATTTTGCTCTCAGAAAATCACCCAACCAGAGAAGATTTTTTTTTTTAAAAAAGGAAGCAATGGTTAACTTGGAGCAGTTTCCCCATCCTCCTCACCTGGTGATCCTGCTGATTCCCAGGCCAAAATAAGAAGAGGGTATACCAGGAGCAGAACGGGAGCATGGCTACATAATGAGGTGGCTTCTTTTGGAGGAAATTGTGTAAGCTCAGTTACAGCTGTCCATATTGACACAGCGTCATTTGTTTTCATGGGAATTGCCCTGAGCTGGTAGAAAAGTCTAGGCAGGTCTCCTGTAAGTGAATTACATGATTGCATTGCTGTGATCTTAGTGAAACTCCATACCTATCGAATTTGGCACATGGACAAGGTAAGTGCTGAAGAGCTGTAGAGCCATAGTTTTCAAACAGAACAGATTTTTAGCCACTCAGCATCAACATATGGATCCAGAGTTCCCCTATGTCTCTTCCTCAGCCATTGCTCTCCTTCCTGGGACCCTAAATAGCCTGCACAGAGTCTTGCTTTCATGACATGGTAAAGACAAAGTCCTGGGCAATAGTTTTCACAAACCGACCTATTCTGGTGTCTAAATAGGAGCTTCAGAAAGAATTACCCTATGGGTAAGGGCTGAAGTACTTGGTAAAAAATTGTCCCTACTGCATCTAGTGCATGTGGATTGGTACAGAAGAGAAGAGTTCTCTTTTTCCCTGCCCTTTATAAAAAATAATTACCAATTGTATTCTGGGTAATACATTGTGTGATCCATTATAACAGGATAATTCTGGATAGATGCAATTAAATCTAAATGTACACAGAGATGCCTTCTCTTCTGATTAAGTTAGTAATATCTTGGCTTAACTCCTACAATCCATTTTACCAAGTCTTTCATCACTCTGAAAAGATAATTTTTTCAGTTCCAAAATGGAATGTATATGGCTTGATTATAACGGCCCCCCTTATGATTATATGCCTGTGCTGTTCCAGCTCTTTGCTTTTCAGTTCCACATCTTGTGTCACCACATGACGAACTCTGCAGAATACAATTAACAGCTGTTGTGCTGCTGGCAAGGGTGACATTGCACGCAAGCTGCCTCGCAATTCAAAAGAAAAACCTTAAATAAATGTTAAAGGGATTGAAAACCTTCCACCCTCAAAGTTAAGGCATACCATGAAAAGCAGGCCATTGCTTGAAAATGAATCACCTGAACTGTTATGGTACCTGGCCATGAAATCTCTAGAAAATGTTTTCCTTTTCAAAGATTAGTCCTTAAACAAAAGCCTCCGAGCCTTGATCTCTGTAGTAGAGAGCAGGACCTCCAAAGACCCAAGTGTTTGGGAAGAATAAAGAAGATGCATTTGTCACTTGTTGGACAAGTTGTTATTCATGGTATTTTTTATTTGTGTTAACAGTTCCTTGATTCCAGTAAGTCCTTCCTATGGCAAGAAGTCATTGTGAGATGTCTGTGCGGCATTTCTCAGAAGGGTGAGCTTTAATCTTCCATTAGTCCTTGCCACTTACTTCTGAATCCCTGTACTTATTATCTCTCTCTAGACCCTGGACTTGGAGACTGTCAGATCTCAGGGTTTGAGGAGGAAGCTTGTGGCTGCCTCACACAAGGGCCAGAACACAGTGACACCGTGGAAGAGCATGGGGAGAGTCTTTGACAACTGCAGCTTTCTCCTCTGAATCCAGTGCCTCCTACAGACATTGCATTGTCTCCTGGCCTTAGTGGAAGCACTGGTTCTTCATGATAAGCATCTTGTGCAGCTGATGTACCCAAAGGTCAGACAGCCAAGAACCAGACCAAACAGCTCTGGGTTTCCATGCTGTCTGCTAAGGAGGAGACTTACCACTACTCACTCTTCTGAAATCCTGCTGTAACATCTTGTGAAGCTTGGAAGTGAGAGGTAAGGCTTGAGGTCACCCACCATCTAGCTAACAGAATGACAATAACATTAAGATAGCATTAGGCTGTTTTTACACACATATATATAAAATTATATATATGCACATAAGTGAACATTCAGTGTATTAGTAAGAAAAAGAGCAACATGTTTATAGCTTTTACATCAGGTTACACAATTTCTGCATTTTGAACCAAAGCAGAGTCATAGTTCTTGAAGTAGCTTCTTTCATTTATGTATGTGGCCAGAGAGTGATGGAAAACTGTGGCCAGTTTTGTCATAACTTTCTCACCAGAACCTGTTGATGAAACCAGTCTACCTAATATTTTTAGTGCTCTATTCAGGATAGAGCTCAGGATCATTTAGATTCAAATCTTGCTTGTCTTACTGACTTCTCATAGTGGATTAGAAAAACCATGTAGTATCTCTACCTTATTTCCTTACAGACCAGAGAGTAGAACCACTGTAACAATACTGATGATATTTTTATTCTAATGTCCTCTACTTCATGGGGATCAATACAAAGACTTTTGCATAGAGCATTGAAAATAGGAGAAACAAGTTGTTCAGCTGAGCTTTTTTTGGGAAGAAAAAAAACATCTAGCAATTGTGTGAAAGTGGTTTTTTTCACGCAGTTTATTAATACAAATCACTTGTTTCTATTGCCAGTTCTAGTGAACTAGCAAGCTGCCAAGGTGCTAATGAGCGTACAGTCTGAATAGTAATTCCAGGATTATTAGGAACATTGCTGAATATAGACAGTGCTGTCTTGACCCTTCTCTCTGCCTCCAACTTGAATGAGTTCTACTCCAAAACATTTGTCACCTTTTTAAAATGAAAAGTTTTCATTTTGTTTTTCAGTGAAAGCATGCTGCCACTTCTGAAAGCATCCTTATGTCAGACAGAGAAATAACCAAAGATTTGCTTCTTCCTCCTGAAGTTGCCCAAGGAAGAGTAACTGCATTTTGAACTGCAATGAGGGCAATTCAAATGCTGAAGCTAACAAAAGTGATTGCCTTCAGACATGCAATTTTGAGCCCATTTGTAGTTGCATAACTGTGATTATGGCAGTTGGGTTTCTTTCTCTTCCCTGTTTCATCAACTCCTCATCTACCACTGCTGTTCCTCTTTTCAATTTATATAAGAATTTGAGGTGTAGACACACAGCCCAAAACAATTTCAAAAGGCACTGAGTTCAGCTAGTAGGGACTGGGTTCTGTCTTGTGTGAGAGTTTAATAAAATAAAGTTATCAGATACCACTCTCCTGTTTCAATCCATGGAACAGGATACTGAAGAGAATGACCAGGGCCTATTAGCATGTGTCTGCTGGGCTAGTGATGTTCCACCACCATTTCTATGAGCAGAATTTCGGACTGCCATCCTTTCAGACCAGCAATGCATATATCCCAACAAGGCTTCAAGAGGATAAGTTAAGCTTTTTCTAAAATAATGGTTCCTGTCAAGTCATGCAATGTTGACGCCAGGGGAGCTATGTATATTTGTTGCAACCATGAGGATTAAAAGGATGTTATACAAAACGAAAGGTGGCAGGATCATTAGCCCAGCTGAAGTGCATCTGTACCAATGCATGCAGCATGGGCAACAAGCAGGAAGAACTGGAGGCCATTGTGCAGCAAGGAAGTGACAATATAGTTAGAAAATTAGAAAGTCTAAAGCCCATCCAGAACTCAATCTGGCTATTGCCGTAAAAGACAATAAAAAATGCTCCTATAAATACATTAACAACAAAAGGAGGACTAGGGAGAATCTTCCTACTTTATTGGATGCAGGAGGAAACACAGCAACTAAGAATGAGGAAAAGGCTGAGGTACTTAATGCTTTCTTTGCCTCAGTCTTTAATAGCAGGACTAGTTGTTTGCTGGGTACACAACCTCTTGAGCTGGAAGACAGGGATGGGGAACAGAATGAAACCACCATAATCCAAGAGTAAATGGTTAGTGACCTGCTGCACCACCTAGACATACACAAGTCTAAGGTGCCAGATGGGTTACACCCAGGAGTGCTGAACGAGTTGTCAGATGTGCTCACCAAGCCACTCTTCATAATTTATCAGCAGTACTGGCTAACTGGGGAGGTCCCAATGGACTGGAGATAAGCAAATGTGATGGCCATCTACAAGAAGGGCTGGAAGGAGTTGCTGTCAGAACTACAGAGCTGTCAGCCTGACCTCAGTGCCAGGGAAGGTCATGGAACAAATCACCTTGAGTGTCATCACACACTATTTATGGAACAACCAGACGATCAGGCCCAGTGGGATCAGTCAATGTGGGTTCATGAAGGGCAGGTCCTGCTTAACAAACTTGATCTCCTTCTATGAAAAGGTGACCTGCTTGATGGATGAGGGAAAGGCTGTGGATGTTGTTTATCTGGACTTCAGTAAAGCCTTCAATACTGTATCCCACAGCATTCTCAAGAACAAACTGGCTGCCCAAGGCTTGGATGGGCGAACACTCTGCTGCATCAAACACTGGCTGGATGGCCAGGCCCAGAGAGTGGCGGTGAATGGAGCCAAATCCAGTTGGCAGTCAAGTGGTGTTCCCCAGGGCTCAGTATATATATCTGTTTAGAAAAGAAGAAAAGTAAATTTAGCCGTATTTTTCACAAAGTTCTCTGAAGGTCACAAATACCAGCCAAGCATCAGTAATTACAACGGACACTGGTAAGGGAACTTGAGGCTATTCACCCTATGTGCTGGATGCTGCAGGAAAAGGTGACATTTGGTTGTTTGCACTGTACATTTCTTGGGAAAAATAATTTCAGTATGTGCATTATATGAGAGGGGGGAAATCCAAAAACTCAAAGACCTTCCTACCACCCCTTCATTCTGCTCATATAATAGGTGCTAAATAACAAGGACAACAAGCTTTATGAGGAGCGGCTGAGAGAACTGTGATTGTTTAGTCTGGAGAAGAGGAGACTGAGGGGAGACCTTATCGCTCCCTACAACTACCTGAAAGGAAGTTGTAGTGAGGTGGGTGCTGGTCTCTTCTTTCAAGTAACTAGTGATAGGACAAGAGGAAATGGCCTCAAGTTGCACCAGGGGAGAGTTAGATTTGATATTAAGAAAAATTTCTTTACTGAAAGAGTGGTCAAACACTGGAACAGGCTGCTCAGTGAGGTGGTAGAGTCACCATCCTTGGAGGTGTTCAAAAAGCGTGTAGATGTGGCACTTCAGGGCATGGTTTAGTGGGCATGGTGGTGTTAGGTTGACTGTTGGACTTGATGATCACAGACGTCTCTTCCAACCTTAATGATTCTGTGATTCTATAATACATGATGTGTTGGGAAAACACAAGATAGAGCAGACTTTTTAAGAGAAAAGTACCATACCAGACAGCCCTGTTCTTTGGACTCTAATGTATCCTTCACCAGCAACTGCTGATCCAGCAAAACCTTTGTCTGCCTAACCCCAATATAAGCTTTTAAAATCCCACTTGGCATTGAATGGTGGAGGCACTGTGACTGTGGTCAGACTGATTCTGTTTAAAACTAAAAAAGCATTCTGTTTGAAGCAGAATCTTGAAGTTCACCAAGTTCACTGTTTCTTAAGAGAGAATATTCATCTGCTTCTTGCAAATAGTTCTTTTTATGTTAGCCTCTGCCATAACTTCAGAGGTCTTGCTTTGTTTGCATGAGGCCAATGCTTCCTATGAAGTTTACAGCACAGTAATATATATTTGTAAACAATACAATTTATTAAAATTATATAATATTTAGTAATTTCTGAGTATTTTATGCAAGTATTTAATATAATTTTAAAATTCCAGGTGAAATTCTTAGGCATAGCATGCCTGAATCGACGTCAGGGAGAGCTTTAAGTCATATTCATGGTTTCCTGAATCCTGGGCTGTTGGATTTTTCCTCAGGCACAAACCTAAGTATTAGAATAATGCTAAATCTTGCCTGCTGTTAATAGCCCCTGACAAACTATGGGGATTTATTGCTTTCTGAGGTGCATCACTTTTCCTGACACTGAGATAATTTGGTACAGAGCTCTCCATACTATTTCAATGTTTTCCAATGTAATTGAAGGTTTGGCTGATAACGTGAGTAATAAAAGTGACCAGAATATCGATACCACATTTTAGCTTGGTAATCTCCAGTTTGTTGCTCATCCCCTTACATACCTTCCTCACTGACTGTCATTCTAAAAAATGATGCTTCTCACAAAAACTTACCATTGTCCCCTAAAATGATGTGCAGGATAAAATTTGCAAGAATAACCTCCCTGAAATTTTCTTCAAATAAAAGAAAAAAGAAAAAAGAGGATTATTAGTCAGATTATAAAATAGCTCTCCTAGTATGTTTTACTTTGCTAGTTAACTCACTTCAACCATGGATTTTACGTCATAGATTAGTGTTTAATGGCTAATGCTTAGTTTCAAAAGAAAATAAAAGTCTAGCTTGGACTAAGCTCTTACAGTTCTGATTTTGATCCTGGCAAGTCATACATCCTCAAAACCAATATAGATATTTAAGAAAGATTATTTCATTACTCAGATTCTGAATTCTCATACTGAATTATGAAAAAAAAAGAGTGGTTGGGAGGGAGGGGGTTTGGAAGAGAAAAAAACATCAATTATAACACCTAGACCCAAGACTGCAGTGGTTAGTGAATATTTCCCAGATGTTACTGTTCGCTAAGCTTCACCAAGCACTACTGATTAGTTTATTAAGTAAATGTTTCATTAAGGAAACCAATAACACACACACATGCCTGTAATTTTAAATAGAATTTATCAAATCTGAATGAAATTCAGCCTTTCAGCAGATGCCTACTGTCAGTATAGGTTTATAAATCACTGTCTGGTGCTCTACCAGAAAGGATCCAGTGTTTTTGAGACACTCTTTGCTCTCCATAAAAATAATGCCAAAGGTGTTCCACTATTTCCCTTCCTATAGGCAAATAATTAAAAAACATCCACTTATCTTCTCTGCTGCCTTGAGCTCTTCTGTAGGCAAAATGTAGGTAAATATTTCACTAGCTTTTATGCAAGTCGACATCACATCTACCTTAATGTGGTAGATATAACTGAAGGGGCCATAAGGTACGTTGTTTGATGCCTAGGAATAGTGGCATTCC
>NW_010172615.1:26317-29660 GCF_000695765.1 Mesitornis unicolor
TTTCTGCTTTTTATGAGCTTTATACAGGAACAGGCAGGAGTGTTGAGTACCTTTCTCATGTGACAGAGACCGGCAGCATGTGCAGAGAAGACGACAACTGTCTCATGGCCTTCTAGAAGCCCTGTGATAAATTCTGCAGTGCCAAAGATACTGGCAGAAATCAGAAACCCCAAAGGAGATAATGAAGTGGTTTGTGAGTAAATAAGTAGCAAAGTAATCATAGACCACATTTTTGAAAAAGAAAGCAAGCATGTATTTTTTGGTGTTACAGTCATTGATAGTGTATGTGTAACGATATGCCAATACTACAATAGACCTAATGTGTCCTAATGGAGCAGTCAGGAAAAGACATGGCACTCTGTCAAAGCAGGACAGAGTTTGATATTGAAAATCCATTTTAAATATTGCATTTAGTATTCAGGTCATCCTCAGAAAAAGGTGTAGAAGAAAGAGCATCCCAAAGTGGCAATGAAACTGGTTAGAAGTGAGAAAAGATTTCCGTTCAAAGGAAGAGAAAAGACTAATTCTTTTTGACAAGTGATAAGTAAAGGGAGATGAGAGGGAATCAGAAATTAAAAGCCTTCTCCAGCTAACAGTGAAGTCATTGGGAAGCCTTTCTTTAACATGCGCTGAGGTTGGAGTATGCCTTCTGTCAGCTAATCCTGGTTGTTCTTTCATGGTGGAGGAAAAAAGAAGATACTAAATGAAATGTAGAGTTAAATTATATTTGCTATCTGAAGTACAGTGTATCTGTTTTATCCCCTACTGCTGGATGTTGACACAAGGAAACTACAAGAAAATAAGGGTGAGACTCACACTTCTCCCAGATACCAGAGCGGATACAAGCACCAGCCCTGACTGAGAACCACAAACCTGAATCTTGCAGAGCCAGGAGGAGAAGATGGTGCTCAGAGATGGCTCCGAAGATGAGACTACCCCTCAATGCCAGAGATGAAAAAGCATCTTCCCAGCCTCCTCTCTTTCCAGAAGAAGGCGTTTGTCCAACTCAACAGCTTCCCTGCTGCCACAAAGTATGTCCAGGCTCTTTTGGAGGTGCTCTGAATTTTGTTGGCTGGTTACATGCTAGAAAACATATAGAAGATTTAACATTCCTCATGCTCAGAGAGTTAGCAGCCTGAGTTCAACAAGAGATATCTTCGGTATGTATATAAAATATCCTGTTAATTGTTTTGAAGTGATTTCTCTAGAGGTAGTCTAGAGGTAAAGAAGTTTAAATGCTTGTCCTAAGCATGTGCCTTTTCCTCTATTAAGTTCCCTCTAGTGTGCTACGTGTGATAATTACTGTTTCTAAACTGCTAATTAAGCTTCTGGAGACAGAGATGCCTGATTATAGTGAGTTTCAAAACACTAGTGCACTGGGAGTAGGATTTTCTCCTTGAACTGTGCCTGAAGATTAGCACTTCAGGGCTTGTACACTTAACATAATTTTATCAATCTTGCATACTTTTCAAATCCATCTCTCAAAAACCATATCTGATGAGATACGACTTTGCCATCATGTGGTACTGATACAGAGTTTTCTAAGGATTATCATTGTGGCTAGGACCTTAACTCTAATATTTTGTTGTTCTTTGCTGTGAAGTAGTCTTCCTTTAAAATCTCTCTGAGAACAATAGCTTTTGGTCCCAGAAGGCTCTCACCTCACCCCAGCATAACCAGACGATATCCCCCTGACATTGTTCTCTCTCTTCTCAGCCTTCTACAAATGCTCTCTGTGATGCTGCGAGCAGTGGAAAGAAGAGAGATATTTCTCTTTGTCACATGGACCTTTCCATCATTTCAGAAGGACAGTACTTGGGAAGTAATGATTAGGGCTGGAGAGTGTTAGAAAGGTTCAAAGGACTTGTCTCCTGCTGCTGACAGAAATAAGTAAGCTACAGAAGTTTGTTATGTGCAAATCAGTACTGAAGTCAATCGTGCTATGCTGGTTTACAGCTACGAGACAAGTTTACCTGATATTTTTGGGAAATACTGAAATGTGACTTGCTAAGACAGCTATGAAGGGTAGGAGGCTGCAAGGGAAGGAATCAACCTCAAAAATGGAAAAACAGAAAAATAAATAAAACCAAAAGACTTTTCTAAGACAGCCTGGGATGGTGATCAAAGATGATTAATTAAAATAAAAAACCTGGAGATGTCAGAGTTTCTGGGAGTTATCTACTAAATCTGAGTCTCCTTTACCTGATAAATTCCTTTCCTTTACTACCAATGCTATCTACTGGCAAAATGATATTGTTTTTTCATGGATTTATTCGGCAACAAACTGGCCTGTGACCAGACAAAGACACAGGGAGCAGATGCAGTTTCTTTGAAATTAAGTTACCCACCTGGTCCAAGTTTTACTCTCAGCAGCTAACAAATAACTGAAATTTCCGTTTATACATTTAATTCAGGCTGTTGCATAAACTAAGGGATACACACTGCAGGATAGTTAAAAACATGAGAAGTTGTTTTTCTTTGTTGACTGTGAGGTTCTGGCATTCACTCAGCTGTGCATTGATAAACAAAACAACCGGCTTTCAAGTGATTCAGCTTGGTGGTTTGGGGGTTTGTTGACGTTAGTGTGGAATACCTAAATCCTTTAAAAAAAATTTCATTGTATGTTTCTGTGTCAGCCTTCCCGTCTAAGCTGCCAGCAGCAGGAAGCCCTTTATGAGCAGAAACACCTGTGGATGCTTCTCATTTTTGTGTGCATACTTCAACCTCTCAAAGGGCATTCTTCATCTCACAGCTCTTCCTGCAAAGTGAGAGTTCACCCTTTCGTTTTGTGAGACCAAAGGGTAAATATTTTGGCCTCTGGGCACCGTCTGTGGGAATATTCTCACAGGGTTAAACACATATAAAAAAATTACTCTAGAAAATTAGCTCTGAGAGTATGGTTCTGGCCTGGAGATGGAAAATCTTTAATACGGAATAGCATGGACAAGCATCTTTGGGGTTTTTCAGTCAGCAGCACGGTCACGCTGTGGCTCCCCGCTGCTCAGGGAGAGGGCGAGGGGCAGGGGCACCCTCCGGGGAGGCAGCCCAGTTTCGTCGCCATGCCGGCACGGCTGGCACCCCCCCCTCCGTCAGAGCGCTCTCTGCCCCACGCACCGGTGCTGCTCTTGCAAAAGAAATCACGATTTTAATCGCGGTTAACAATCAATCACGATTTTAATCTCAGGAGAAAACCCCTCGAACACAGCGCCTGACCAGGGCAGCGGGAGGAAGACAGACGTAGCCTTTTACGCCACTTCGAGGCTCCCCCTCCACGGTCCCAGCCCCGGCCGAGCGGGGGCCAAGGCGGAAAAAGGCGGCAGGAGGCGGGGAAGCGTGAGAGGCC
>NW_010172616.1:0-5715 GCF_000695765.1 Mesitornis unicolor
TCAAATACTCAATACTTCAATTACTGACATGAGAATTTCTAGGCTTAATTTCCCTGTTGGAGGAGTATAGAAAATAGGATTCTACAACACACACAGCAAGACACCAAGAAGCTCAACTGGTGGCCTAGAAAAATCACACTGCTGTCCTCCATGAGGCTTCTGCCTGCAAAACAGCATCTTGAATCCGACCGTGGCTCAGAAGCATCCCTTGCTGTCGTGATGTGCTGACCCAGATGTGCTGGATGCGTGCATTTGCCATCCGATGTCATTGACTTCCAAGACTCCATTTGGGATTCTCTGCGAGAAGGCTCTTTGTGCTGCTACAGCCCTTCGTAAAGATGCTGTCTGGCCTTAGCGGAGCTTGCACTGATGGGAACTATATTTAGCCCAGTACTTCTATGTTGAAAGAGGCTGTATAGAAACACAGTGCTAATACATTAAAATTTAAACAAGACAAAGATCTGAAATACTAAAGTTACCCCACTGTATTCAGTTCAGTCCTCTCTGTATTCAGAATAATTCTGCCAACCAGCCTTTCCATATAAATTGATTAAAATATAGAAAGGACCCATTCCTTTTTCCAATTACAGCCAATGAACCAATCTCACTGACTGTAGGGAGAACAACACCCAGGAGTTAACCATAAACTAAAATACCTGAAGTTTTCGAGTCACCTTATTCTGCAAGGTTCTACTCATAAACAGCATATAAAGCATCAACAGCTTGTAAGTAGAGAGCAACTGGTTAATAGACAGGCTAGTACATGGTTAAGTGTCTTATGAAATTTAATAGCTCAGTAAATTTACTTTTAAAGAGGGTTTTAGTTAACAAAACGCCTTTCCTTGACATGTTCATATCCATATAACTCATGTTTTCCCCTGACACATTCATGCCCATATAAATCATTGTCTGTATTCAAGCTAATAATAAATCAGTGCCTTTTTATAAAATACTCAAAAATAGAAAATTAATATAAAGCGTGGCCAAACTCAACAAGAGCTTTTATAAAAAAAAGACACTATTGGTGTGTGTGTGCAGCTGAAGTTTATATTTTGCTGTATTATTAGTTTACACGAGCTGCGTGCTTTGATGCTGTCTGAACTGAAACAGCCTTTTCCTGCAACTGTTTGTAAAACGTGTGTGGCATAATTCTCATCACTAATTGCAACCTTATGATAACGTTAGGCAGAAAAGCAGCAGCCTAGGCCAACTGCTTGTTAGCATCTTAAGCTTTTTTCTGTTTGGTTTTGGAGCTTTTTTTTCATAAATAGCAGTGAACGCAATCTAAATCTTAAAAATGCGAGTTTTTGGGCATTTGGGGAGAGTTTGGATCTAGACCCAAAGTTTTAATTTCCAGGCCCGGCGTGGTTGCCGCAGCAGAGGTTCCCTACTTTTACAGCTCATTTGTTTTGCTCCCAGAAACGTGACCTCAGCACTGGAGCAATATAAAACATTAAATAAAACGCATGCTGCCCTCTTCTAGCCCGAGCTGTGATAGCATCGTTAGCACAAGAGGAATTTGCTGTGCACTCTCGCCTGCCCTCTTTTGATCTCTTTTGTCAATTCTCCAGCCTTATGTCGGTGGTATTTTACACACGGAGTGGGAGCACCGAATCCATCCTCCACCCAGCTCCTGACTCATATGGTACACGCTGTCTTTTCGGCTGTTCCGGGAAGGGAGGGATAAGCCGAGAGCACAGGTAGCATGTTTGTAGGGAAGGTGGGAGAGACGGGCTCATTCCTGCAGACCCTCCAACAGCCAGCCTTTGGGCTCACCCACAGCCCAGCGCCATCCAGTCCCTGCGGCTTCCCCAGCTGCCATCTGTCACCCGTGCTGCCATCACTCCTTGGACACGTATTCGCAGCTCACCCGGCTACGAGACACGTGTGTCCTATCTTAAAGTGGAGTGAGAGGGCTGAGGTAGCACGTTCCCACCTCCAAGGTGTCTGGGCATCAATCTTTACTGATGATTAATTTCATTTCCCAGAGTTTGGTACCTGGAGACATCTACCAGGGACTTGGTGTCTTCTTTTGGGGGCAGATAATTTAATCGATCTTTAATTCTGCTTTCCCCTGTGCGAAGTGCAGTAGTGACCACTACCTCCACTTACCTTGAAGCCCTTGTGACGCTTGCTTGGAGAGTGAAGAAGTAAGATCCTTGTAATTAAGGAGTTACAAAGATGCTGATTACTGTGTTTCAGTGTTATTTCAAATGTTGCCTAAAGTGGGAACCTGAGTTTTAAAAAATATTTTTATGCTAATGCCTTATTTGCCTTTTTTTTTTCCTAGAGACTTGTTAAGCGTCAAGTGCTTTGACTTAGAATTGAAGCACAACACTTCTAATGGAGTGTCTGACCTTTCAACAACCTCACTGAGCAGCTCCAACGAAATTTCCAGGCAAGCTAATTAATACACTGGTACAGCACCAGCCGGGTGTACCTCGAGCAGCTTAACTCTCAGCCAAGAGGACGAAATCCTCCTACCCTCCCCACGCCCGCATCTCACTAACAATAATGGATTTGGGACCTAATCAGGCATTAAACCAGGGGATTAGTGAGCTGCAAGCTGCAGCGATCACGACTCAGTTTACAGTGAATGCAGGGGGCTGGCAAAAATTATAAGGCATACTTTCAGCAAATTAATGTCTACATATCTGAAAAACCCACGTGATGGGAGCAGAGACTTGAACTTATACTGAGTAGATGTAAATGACGATTTTGAATGATCAGCAGAAAAAGCAACACAGAACAGCAGCTTAATGGGAAATTATAAGAAGTGAGGAGCAGGTATAGGCAGGTGACTGTGAGCACCGAATACAACTTGGTTGTGGTACCACACGCTACTGTCGTACATTTAAACAACCACCTTTTTGAAGACGAGGGGTGTGCAAGCATCCTTCTAAAAGCTTTCAGGTCCAGGCAGTGTAAAGCCCACTTTCACCTGTGTTCAGAAGGGAAACCATGAGGGGAAGATACGCTGCTAGTTTTTCTGCTTTAACTACACTCAGGGCAACAAAAGAATTAAGCAAAAGAAAACAACAGTAAGAGAAGCAGGAGTTGGAGGGTTCAGAGCTCAAGAGATGTGTACTTGTCTGCCTTTAGGAACCTTTCCTCAGCCGGGTGGATCATGAGAAGCAAGATCTTTAGATGGCCATTGGCTATCTGAAGTGTTTCTGAGTAGCCAGTCTGGCATCTGGAATAGCTGTCAGCCCTGATGAGTGAATGAATGAAGGAACCATTTGTTTTTCATGCACATTACTGTATTTATTGTGCAGCTTTGAGGCAAACTCACCCATACTGGATCAGGATGGAGCATGCAGTTTCCAATCATCGCAGATATTTTCACGTAGCTGCTGTGTGAACAATTTCTCCTGCAGCTCAAAGCCTCTGGGGAATTGCTTTTAGAGGTGTGCCAGCTCTTCTGGGCAGTCTAGTGATATTTATCACTTCCCTGCAGGTCTGGGCCCAAAGCTGTAATTCCATCAGAAGCTTTCTCCTCCCTGCCAAGCAACACGTAGAGAAAATCAGTACATTATTGTGCTGGAAACAGGAGTATGCAGAGGGGAGGGCTGATGCCAGATAAGGTGGGGATGAGGCAAAAAAGGTATCTTACAGTATTGACCTTGAAGGGATCTTCTGTGAGATCCAAGAATAGGATCCCTGGAGCCATGTCAGAGAGCTGTCAGTGCTCCAGGTTCTCCACCGTGGTGACAGAGTCCATGTGAGCAGCTGCTGCTGTGGTGCACTCACAGAGTAGGTGCACTTCTCCCATGCTCTCAACGAAGTGTAATGGTACTTCAAGAGCATCATCTTTATCCTCCTGAAATCTATGGACTACTGCTTGCCAGCGCTCTCAAACCAAGAGCAGTCGTGACATTAGCAACCTCCTGTTTCTGCCAGCAAATTATTCTGCTACCCAAGAAACCTTTGTCCCTCTCATGTCCCTCTCATGGAATCACAAGTGCTACCACTTCCACAAGAGGCCCAAGCTGCAGCTCTCTGAGTTTGCAGGAGGCTAAAGGCTGAAGAGAGAACAGTTGGCAAATGGATAGTAGGAAAAATATCTGATCAAAGAAGTGAGGGGTTCAGCAAGTGGGACTGACAGCAGAAGGGAAAGCAGCTGAAGACAGGGAAGGATTTCAAACTGGAAGTGTCAGTGGATGATGGAGTGGTAGCAGAGCTGAAGGCTGGCAGGAGCTGGCAAATAAGGAGGTGCCTGTGGCACTTGGCCCTTACCATACAGCACGAGAACCACTTCAGGATCTTGTGGAAGGTCTGAATGGTTCGAGAGTCTTCTTGCACATCTAGCTTTTCTGAGAGATAGATCACAGCTCCCTTATCTTCCACACCTGAGAAAAGAGGAGACCTAAAGTATATCTTAAACCTCCTGGCAAAGGGTGATGTCTTTTCTATGGTTAAGTCTTTATACACCGGCAGGCCATCAATTTAGGAGTCCTGAGAAATGGCTTTTCTGTGGTTAGCACATGAAGCAGGAGGCCCAATACCTTTTTAACACAGCAGGCAGAGAGGACGAATTACTTCAGGAGGACTGACCGTACTGCGTGCACGCAAGAGAGACAAGGGAGAGCTGCCATCTGCTGTTGGAAAGATTCTGGTTCATCTTTTAGCCCAGGCACTGCCGTAGGTGACTCCCACCGTTGCACAGAGCAATATTTCACAGGGGGTCCAGGAAATCTGCACCCGCTGTGCACTGGGGAGAAGTGGAGTTTGCCCTGAAGTGCTGCTGTCCTCATCTCTAACTCAGGAAGAAGATGAAGGATTTTACTGGCAATTTGAACCACACATACCAAGAGCAAAGCAAAGCTGGAAGCTATGGCAAAACCTGCTGTGCCTGCAGGGGGGAGTTTAATAGAATAATCAAGTGCGTTTTCACATTTAAGCCACAGCTAGCCAATTAAATTGGTGTTTAGACCTGGTACCTTCGGTACTGATATCTGAGCACTATTAATATTGAAATTAAAGGATTGCTGATGTCCTACACTTCTAAAATCTGGATGCTTATGGTAAGAAAAAAAGTAAATATTACTAATTTGCAGAAAAGACAGCTCATTTAATGAAAAGTCGCTTTGAGTCGATCAAAATTATCAGCTTCTGAAAATGTTTACTCTTCCTTTCTAAATGACATTTTAAGCCAGTTTAGCTAAATGTAACTTATTAAAAAAAAACCAAACGACAAAACGACACACTCAAAATTCTGGAGACAAAAGTACTGCCTTTTTATATTTTTTTTTCCAAGAGAGAAAATAAATGAAGAAAAAAGCCAGCCACATCACCCCAGTCCTTTACAGGGGAACCACAGAAGTCAGTAATTCAGGACCAGATCATTCACAAAGGAGCAAAAATTTGTACTACTGCAGCGTGGTACTGGTTTGCTGTGAAAGTAAATACTTCTCAGTTATTCTATTGAGATTTTTTCATTACAAATTGGTAGTTTTCCAAAGGACAAAATTTAAAAAAAAAGAATAATTCTAGAATATGTGTCCTAAACTCAACTAATTTTTGTAGGAATGGCAGCACAAGCAGCAATAGCAGCTGCAGATGGGTGTTCAGTCAATTCCAATGTTTGTGCTGGTGAGTTTGAGCCGTGAGGTTCTGCTCTATATCTAAGTGTCTAAGTACAAGCTTATAGTCCATGTCTGAAGCTTTTGGCATATTTACCCAATAAATAAAGACTGGGTTATTTTTTTTTAAAAA
>NW_010172617.1:0-11837 GCF_000695765.1 Mesitornis unicolor
AAAAAAAAAAAGTATTTTTGCATCTCTCCAGTAACTGTTCAAGAGCTTTACAGGCAAAACATGACATTAGAATAAGTACAGTAACAAGTAATTGAATTGTACAAGACATAAGAACCTCCTCTTCCAAGATTATGGAAAAAATTTGAGTAAATAATTTTATTCCAGAAATACTTAGCTTAAATACTTCGTATCTTAACAGCAGATCTTCCAACCATAATCCATATAAACAGAAAGAGGGTATTTTCCTTTTCTAAGGTGGGGCAGAAAACTAGTGAGTTCACTGGTAAGACTTTCTGAGGAAAGGCTTTCTCATTCATGTGTTTAGAAAACCAAAACGCTGACCGCTTGATAACCACAACAGTATAATTTTATGCATGACTGAACATACTTAATACACAATTTTCTAATTTTCTGAACTGAAGTAATTTTTTTATGGATTCAGTCTCATAGAAGAGCAGTAATAACTCCAAAATCTCTTGGGTTTTTTGATCTCTGTATGCATTAGTACTTCAAAACAGAGCTAAAGTAAATCTTGTTTGCAAATTAAATTTCAGTAAATGACATGATCATCCACACAAACAAGCTTTCAGAGAATAAAAATAGGGCTAAAGTATGCTCCAAGTAGCCCTCAATTTCTCAACAGGAGGAGAGCTGAGCACCATTTGTTCTAGTTCATATTATTAAAGTGCTTCTGTGAACACAGGCATTTGGAAGAAAAATTCCATCTGTCATCTTCTTAGCAAAGAACATCCAGAAATAAAATAAGGAACATGATCTGTCTCGTTCAGAATAAGTTTTGTGACCACTATATCCACTAAGAACATCTTCATCCATTTCCTCCAGCTTTATCACGCACAAATTTATCAACAGAAAATCCTCCTCTCCATCACCCAACAGTATTCTTGGCTCTAAGTCCTCAAGGTGTGAACCAAATAAAGCTAGAAGAGGAGTGACCAGAGGATCACCTGCACTGACACCGTACAGCAAGTCTCTATGGGAGGCTCAGTGTGCAAGATAAAAGAACAGCTGGTTAGCACCAACAGTTTACACGCATTTTTAAAAAGTGGAAGTACCTCAGTACCTCTCAAAAGGATTCTAGTTGCAATAAAAAATTATCCAAGAATAAAAACAAGTATTTTGACCAGGAACCTCACAGTCTCTAACAGATTCTTGTGGCTTCCTGTCAAACTGAACGCGAGCTGCAGAGTAATGAGAACATGAGTCTCATGTTATACCTTGCTTGAAAGATGTGTAGAAAAACTTAATTAAAACCTCTGCGTGATTTATTGTGAAGCCCACTATATCGTTCAGCCAAACGTGTGATTAAGTATTTCTGAAATTTGATCTTTGTTCTGAAAAAAGCAGACTTGCAGGTTTCCCTATCTAATTAATGCAGCATACCCAGTGCATCGTACTAATTCAGCCATTTCCCTGAAAGTAAGGACACTGCCTTTCCAGATACAATTAGAATAAAGAAAGGTACAGCACCATTTACCTAGACCTTAAATCACTTAGCAATGTTTTATTTGAAATGTAGTTTTCAATAGTACTTCAATAACGCCAGAGTTAAACATTCCCAGTATGCACAGACTGTTACCAAGAAGGTCCAGTGATATAACAACACAGAGTTTACCTGTGCAATATCTATTTCTGATTTAATCAAAAGGAATTTTGCACATGTGAAACAGCTCCTCTGTCTGTCTTCTCTTTCTACAGTTTCCTTCCCAGGAAAAACAAAGCTCATTTTGATGCTGTGCTACAGATAGTACAAAACATTCTGTATTCACATTTAAGAGATCCAGGGAAGGAAGAAAAATATTGATACTGTTTGGGATAATTTCAGAAGGAAGTCTTCAATAGCCCCCATCTAGATATCATCAATAACTGTATCCTTTACAGCAGTCCTGCAATTTATCCTCAACATTTCAAGAAAGATCCGTGTCTACCTTCAAGATATTAGGTATGGGCAAAAGAGTTGAATGTGGAAAATGACTTAACGTGTCAGGTGAATGGAAGCCAAGAGGGCAGATCAAGATGTGAATGGGGTCATAGGATGTTTCATTGCTGTATTTCCTGGTTAACAGACACTGGGTGACTGAAGGATATGCGTAAATGACACTTTGCTTCAGGAACCACCTGACCCTTCTCCCACCTCAGAGCTCTGCCTCTCAGACATTCACACTGCTTCATCTTCCTTCTCGGAGCAGGACAGAGAAAGGGAGGATGACAGTTTAGGGATCTTTTGACACTACACTACTTGATGATGTAATTAATGGCTTCTTTTGCATGACACACGCAGTTGTCAGCTTTGTGGAGGAGCTAAGACACACAAGTCTTACATCACCTTCAAAGGTGTAAATGCTATGCGTTAAAACACACAGCTTCAAAAGGAAAAATAAGTACACTGAAATACAGTACCTAGGGATTTCAGGTACAGCAACGCTCCTTTTGCCATTATTTCCTACCCTCTACCTGTAAACTGCATAGGGCCGGTGGGGCAAAATAATATACATTAGCAGTATACATATCAGCAAACAAACTGTCACACACTGGAGCACTTGTTCAAGATCCTGGACCAGTTACGGCCTGTTTGTCCAGCCTCGAGAATGACAGTATCATACAAACTGCTCTATAATGTCTATTCTACCACATTTAAAAAACTTACAACATCCAGTGAAATATCAGAGCGACCATGAGCTGGAACATTCCTCACATAACCACAGCGTAACACAACAAAGAGAAAGAAGCTGATGGGACTTCAAGTTCCCAGTTCATCCTTTGCTTTGCCCATCACAACAGACATACTCCATTAATCTTAGTTTTCTAGAAGTGTGAACAACTGCTACAGATAAGAAGGTATTACAATAGCTTTCTGTTAAGAATTAAAACTTTTTTTAATAAAAAATAACTCCTGCCAATGTATCATATCCAGCCTGCCCTTGACTGAAAAGACAAATTATTCAAATAACCACTTCTAATCATTTTAAGTTAACACTGTAAGATGTATTTTAAAGAACAGTATATTAATAAACCTGCTATGTCAAAAAAGTAAGTCTATTTGAAAGTATGGCTTCAAATACGAACATTAATACAGACAATCTTTAAAAGGTACTGTGCGTGACAGTGAACTGTTATTAACCACTAAAAACTGAGCTAAGTTGGTTGTAACTCAATGCCAGGATATATATATATAATTTCATTAGGTCTTCTGATCTAAGAAAAGATTTGTACAACCCATAAAAAACCAGCTCTATTAAGAAGTGTAGAGACAGAGAACAGCAAGTAGAAGACGACAAATACAAAAGCCAAGTGAGGCCTACGGTTCCTCTATCTCCACAAACTAAAGTTGCAGTGCTAGAACTAGTAGCCTACAGCATTCAAGTTGTTCAAGAGCTTGCTGAATTCATAACGGTGTAATTAATACAGATATTCCACATAAAAATATTTTTATTCCAGAGTAAGTTATCCTTCAAAGGGATTTATCCTAGCAGAACTACAGTATTCTCAGCATTTTTTAGTAGCAATTCCGATCCAAGTCTGTAAACCCCAATACATCCAGTATTTTAATAAAAAGAATCTTTGTCAGAAGACCACCTTCACCTGCCTCCCTGCTGATGCTGAAGCTGTTTGCTGGGGCTAGATTATGCTCAGAGCTTGCCCGTGCTAGGCTTTTTTCATAAAAGATGAAAGTTGTATTTAAGTTTTTTATGTTAGATAGGCCTTTCATATGAAAAAGGCGTACCTCGAAATGTTTCTGTGGTAGTTTAAACTACTTTTTCTTGCTTTAGGATGCAGATACTGCAAAATCATGCACTCCAACAAGGACATTTCACCTTTCTGCCTATCACGAGCTTTCATAATGATTTAATGCATACTGCTATGTAATTAAACCTCGATAAAACTGATACAGCTTGAGTAAAATATTAGTACTTTTTCTCTAAACACAAAATAATTTTTAAAAAAATCAGAAAACACAGTTTTATGAGTGCAAAGAAAATACCTTAAATGCTTCTGTGAGCCCTGTGTCTGTCATTTTAACCATAATTCTCCCCATAGTGCTTTTCTATATATCAAGCCCATGATCTCTGAAGACCAGGCATGTTGGAAGTAGCTCCATCTAGCAGAACTGGTTCCTAAAAGTCACAGCATGTTCCCAGACTACTCCTTTAAAATCTCTTTCTACCACCCTCCAGCTCTCCCAGGAGCTACACCAGTGCTCAACACAGACAAGCAGACCCTACTCCACTCCCTTACCAACCAGCAATCTCCAGTCTCTGCTTCTACTTCCCTTCCCCAAAAAGTTACTTCTGATGACGACTACTGTTTGTATGCACTCAACACAGAAGCCAGACAAGAAAACGTTAAGGGTATTTTACTTAAAAAAAGAAAAGTTACAATTCATTCTAATTTAAACAGACTTTTAAAGAGTAAAGTTACTTAAAACTAAATTTAAAACTGGAATAAAGAAATAGATAACCTTTTAATAATCTATTAAAATAACTTTAATCAGACAAATATTTAATAACGCATGCTTGCTGTCAATGTTTTAAAGGCAGATGCAGTCACTGCAGAAACCACTGGTAAACAGAACTACACTGTCCTCAAGCAATAGATCAACTTCTGACAACTCTAAGTTCCTTCTGCAGATTTTGGAATATTTCTTTATTTCAGATTAATTTATATGTTTAAATTCAGTAACTATTTCACCTGAAATTCAGACAGTGCATAAATGTTAAAAAAAAGGAAAAAGAAAAAAGCAGTAACCTTCTCTATGTCAAATCTCTGAATAAAAGTATGACAGCGAAATCAAGCCTCAACAGATTCTTTCAGTTCACTAACAGACAACGCCAACTTTAGTAAGTCTGTTTCAATATTGAGTATTAACGCTATTTTAAACTTTAACTTCTAATGAACCTTTCTTCATACATATTGAATGCCAGTAATACATTTTTAGTAACCTACTTTACAAGGATTAAAACACTGGTCTCCTGCTGTGTCTCTGAAGAGCACATAAAGGTGATCACATAAAGATACATGGTTCATCACACCTCTATGTGTTCTTCAGAGACATTACATCCTGTAGTAAATTGACAGCACTGAAGTACAAAATTTAGGAGAATGAGTTTAAGTATATATTAAATTCTTTAACTACTCCATTACATATATTGATTAGTTATTCTCCTCAATGCATGATAAAAACAAAGAAAGAACTTTACTCAGAAGTAAAACTGGTTACCTGAACTACAAACCTGAACTAGTGGGAAGACAAGAGCATATTTAGCACAGTCCTCAATTACAGCTAAAGCTGGTAAGTTATTGCCTTAGATGAACAAAAGCGGGTGGATGAAGATGCAGAGCAAGAAGTCATGAGTCTGAAGATATTGCAAAGGCCTTCCACACCCAGAAAGGAAACAGAAAGGTTTTTCTTGAAAAGTTTGCTATTAAATCTATCCATCTGCTACCCCGGTTTATTTTTGATCGTTTCTCAACTTAAGTTAGAAAGTCCCATGATGTATTAAGACACAATCCAAAGGGTAACCACTGCATTCCCCTGCTCCGTAGTACTGACCTGAGGAATAGCAGCTGTTCACCAAAATTTCATGTCACTGCCTCTGTTTTCTGGTGGTGTTGTAAGAACATTTTCACATTAACCAACAGTTGCTTTCTAAAGTTACCTATTAATTAACCTGGTGTGTGTATATGTGCACACGTATACAGACACACTTGCCAATATCATTCTCTTGGGTCTTGGTAAGCTGCCAGATTTCTACCATTTTGAAGAAGCCTCCAAAACAAGCAGGGAGCACAGCATTAAGCCGGGTGACAGTCACTGGAAGCACACCAGCTGGGTGTTACTACTTCCTCTGCTTTTCCATCCTCTTTCTGTAAACCACACAAACTCTCTTCAGTTTCTCACATGTCTTCTCCACATCTATTGGTTCCTTGGCGATGCATTTTTGTAAAATCCTGCATGTATTTTCCTTGTTGAAACTGTTGTTTTCACTTTGAATTTCTACTTTTTAGAATTTTCACCTTAGATTTCCTCTTTCCTACAAATATTTCAAATATTTGATGACTATCAACTTTATTCTTCCCTCCCTCCACCAAAAACAACTCCTCCATGAACCCAGCGACAAGCAGAGAAACTTGACTGGTTTTCTACTCACCACCTCTAAAAACCACGCATGTTTCATATGTTTGAAGATAAGCCCTCAGGCAACTTGCATCAAAGAACCAACAACATTTCAGCAACTTCAACTTTCCCATGGCTTTCAAAACTTGCTCAGTATTGATTTGAAAGTCAGAAATACACCTAAGACAAGGCAATTTCTTCTTTAGAAGCTGAAAAAAATTACAGGATCTTTAAACTTGATTTATCTGCATTATTTATTAAAAGTTATTTGTTGAAGCATTATTAATAAATGTGATCAATGGAAGGAGTTAATGTCATTTCATTCTGAGTCACTGTAAGACTTGCACATTTTTATTCTTATTTCTACTTGAGTCTAGAGAGGGAAAAAAAAATTGTTCCTTCAGTTGTTATTGCCTTTGAGTAAAACGCTGTATACTGACTAATGCAGAGGGGTAACCATGATTTCAGTAAAAAGAACAAAGCATATCCCAACCTCTTCCAGGGAAGAAGCTGCTATCTTCTGCAAGCAGGAGCAAAACTGCTTGAATACTGGTAGAACAAGCTCCACTGCAAATTGCTATTCTGACAGCATTTTAGAGTGGAAGAGACCGCTAGAAGTCACCTGGTACCACCATCTGGTCAAAGCAGGATCAACTTCTAAGATAGAGCAGATTGTTCAAAGTAATTCTGGTCAAGTTTTGACTATTCCTAAGAATGGATATTGCACAACCTCTCCGAGCAGCCTGTTCTAATGCTGAACTACATTCAAAGTGAAAATGTATTTCCTAATTTCTCACCAAATTACCTTTCTTGTTATTTGTGCCCACTACCAATCTAATCACCTTGTACCTACCTATAAATATTTGTAAATCTGTACTATAAACTTCAACTATACCCAAACCAGGGTATTTCTGTCTAAACAGATTGAGCTACTTCTTGCCAATTAAAAATTGTATGTCCACATCAGGAAGAGGGACTGGTCTTGAGCATTTCCCTCTCCCAGTTTAACTAATGGAACAAAGATGGAAGAATCCTGGATTTATGTTCATTTTGTTGCTTTCAACCTTGAAGTTTTTGCTGCAAGGCCCATGCTCTTCCCCATTCATGTGCACACACCTACACACACACACAGAGCGAACTAAGCCAAACATCAGCATTAAAGCACATACCTAGAAGTTAGGAGACACTATTCTGAACAGGCTGAAAAGATGAAAGCACTCAAATAACTTGGCAATTATACAGGAACACTTGTCCAGTTTTGAAAGAAGAGTGTTTACAATTCTGCAGGCTGACTCAATGATGAAGAAGCTCAATGTGCTCATGGTAGTCTCCTGGACTGAACCTCACAAGAAACTCGAAAGGAAGAACAGCAGTTTTAAACATCTTTAGCAAACTGCAATTCTGCTCTGACCCAGAGAGAAGACTTCTGTTCTGTTAAAGCTCAGCTGTGATTGTGTGTGTGGGATGGCACTTGAAAGAGCTTGAAGAGCTCCTTGCACTGAGGCACTATTCATTTAATTTGGGTCTTAGTGTAGTTGACAGCTCATCCATGGCCAATTCCAGCTAAATATCCTCAGCATCATCTATGTTTACTGCTTAATAAAGATTTGGGTTACATTTAAGAGTACAGTCTTGTGCTCCAAGTGCTTCCCCCTACCCAGGTCAGAAACTGCTGCAGATCCCAAATACACCTTGGTTACAAAAGTATAAATACCAGCATATGGGAATAAGCAGGATCAAGTGGCTTGGAAGGGGCAGGCCCATTACACATTCGATGCAAGTCTGCTCTTAAAATCACTTGTCAAGCTAGGTATCAAGCACAGTCCTGACAGACAGCTCTGCTAAATCCTTTCATCTAATATTGCAGGTACACACAGAAACAGAACAAAGATTATCATTTGGGTACTTTCCAGGCTTCCCTCTCTCCCCATTTTAATGGATTAATTGAATTGTTATACTTTAAAGTAAATAGCTCAAAGAATATATCAAAATAAAAGAGAGTACTAAGCAGTAACTTATGTAAGTATGAAGAGAGAATACAAAACCTTTTATCTGGTACTGTCATTTTAATACTTGAATATTAGTCTTGTCTATTTCCCTCAAAACACATGGGAAGCTCTGTGTACTCAACACAAACACATGAGAGGTGCACAGCTGAGAGAACAAAAAATTTCAGAGACCAACTATGGACGTACATGCTTGATGGACCTGCAGAGCACTATTGTTCACGTCCCGAACATGAGAATGGGATACCAACAGCAGCTCAGGTACCATTCTGCTATTCTAACTCTTCTCTGACCCACAAGCAATCACAGAACCAGGTCTGCCAGGCACAGTTGCTAATAAGAAGTAAGGAAATAATAATAAAATGGATTTCCCCCACAAACTAGTTATAATCTTTATACTTAAGTTTCAATTCTTGATAGAACATGACAGAGTCACAATGGTTGGTTCCTAATACTTCTCTTTTTAATTCAACTCAATCTGACAGAGGAGTTAAAGTCTGAATGATAACTGTATTTCCAGAAGTTTCTGATAACTGGTGGCTGGAAAGACAACAGATGTACTAATGAGTATTTTTACTGACTGAAAACCAGGCTACTGTGAACATCACAGCCTCACCTCGAACCATCTGAGTACGCATAACAATTTTATTTAGATTAGTTATGCCACACTATCTCTTGGCTGCTGGAAGCATAAGAAGGCATGGGGACTGCATGCTGCAATTTCTTCAATGGGCCAAGTTTAAAGGGATCAAAGATGTACACAAATAGGAAGCTAAATTTCAGAAAGTAAAGCCTTCAATTCTGCTGCTCATGTAACTTCTTCCACAATGCACTATGCATTTTTCATCTTGTCTCTATTTAAACATTTGCTAAAGTAGACCTAAAATCTACGCTACAACAACACATGACCACTATAGTGTCCTTTTCAGGGAAGTGTCTATATGGCACATCAGGCAGATACAAAACCCAAACAAATAAAACCACCTACCCCAACCATAGGAATACACACATCTGTTACAGATGAAAAATATAAACTTCATTCAACTAGTACATATTTACCTTGAACATGGAGAATGATAAGCAGGTAGGCTCCAAGCAATCGCTCACGAACTCTCAGTCGAGTCATTGTTCACTTTTAAACCTTCCTGTGCAAGGCACGTAGCCTTTCTGCTTGACAAATATTAGTCTGTTCAGTGAAGCCTAATACAAGATTTGGTGCTTGACTGCAAAGATGATTTCGCAACTTTTCCAACTTCGTTTCCTGAAAGATACAGTAAAACAAAGTGTTAAGAAACTCTTCGCATTTCTGAAACAAGAAAACACCCTCAAGATTTCTCACCAAATTCATCATAATCATGTTGCTGCAAAAAAATAACTAAAAACGCATGTTTATTAAGGTTAATAACTGAGGAAATATTCGCCGTATTTATCATCCAACTGAAGAGCCGGGTCCTTCTGAAATATACCTTTCTGGTAACAACCTGCAGGAACGTTTCTACATTCCTATCAAAAGTACTAGATACGTTAACTCACTCGTCACAGCCATATATTTTAGACTCACATACAGGTAATATTCAACAGAGTAACACTTTAATCTGTTTGAAAGTTATTTTCTTTACAGATATTAAGGTTTATACTTCTTGTTTTCCTTAAAAATGAAACTCAGTGGTGACTTCCCATAATATTGTGGGGAAAAAAAACACCACCATGTTGAGCCACCAGTTGAAACACTCCAATAAAACCCCAGCCTCTCTGCTGGATGAAAGCTAAATTTGTATTAAAATAGTTTAGTTACCTAATTTACTTACAATATTACTTTTGTCAATTACAGTCTTCCTTCCTATTATATTATACAGTGTTTTCTGGAGAAAAGAAAGTTAGTTCAATTCACAACCCCAACGAGCATTTATTATTAATCTGTTAACTCCAATTCAAAATCCCAATATCCTTCTGGATTTCCAAGCTACTCCCTTCTGAAAAATCATGCTACTATACGCACACACCATTTGCTTCAAAAATAAAACAGAAATTCTACTCATCCAATGCATGATCACATAGCTAAGACAGCCAAATTGAATGTGAAGTTCCTTTTTCAGACTGTAGTAGTCGTGGTCACATTCTGCTTAATGAACTTTTTACAGCGACTCACATGGGAAGCATAATTGGGCCTCAAAGGCCTAAAAAGCAGCTCGAACACCTAAATAGTTAATCGTGACAAAAGCAACTAACAAAGGAGTGATTTTGCCTTTCCTCGGCCTCTTGTTTCGGTGGGCTTGACCCGCCTTGACCCCTGTCAGCCTGGCGCTGCTCATGAATGCCAAAACCAGCATTCGCTCAGGGCCGGGCTGCAATTACTGTTGGTGGCCGCTTCAACCATCAATAACTCAATCTGTCTGTCGCTAAGACCCAAGAACTTTTCATTTTAATTAGTGCTTTGGAGGCATTTAACATGGAGGCAAATTAGCGGCCGAGGTGGGAGGTGTCCATCACTTTCAATTTCGGCAAGGTTGGGGCAGGCTGCCCCCGACCTCTGGCCTACTTTTCACACATCTCTGACTTCTCCCTAACAAAGCGTCTCTGCGCCATAGGAAGCCAGGGGCAAGCTCCAGGCCAGGCGCCTCCCAACCACGGTCACGGCTCCCCCAGAGCCACAGCAGCCCTGGCATTTGCCACGATTGCTGCCAGGTTACGGCGCGATAGACTCGAAACGTCGTGCTTTGTGGATGACATAAGCACCAGTAACTTCAACATAAACCTCCTGGGCAGGTAAAGCAGTAAAGTAACAAAAACGTTCACTCACTTCAGCGTTTCTTACTCAGAAGAAACAGGACCAATTCTGACAGCTGACAGGGAATGTCCTTCTAGCTATGAAAACATCAGGCCAGCAACTCAAGTCTGTAAGTACTATTGCTATATTTCATGTTTCAGCTGCAGTGAACTTCAACCCTCAATAAAACACATGGAAGAGGAACACTACCAACAGATTGTGTGTTGTAAAACAATGAAGGCTTTATTTACAGTAGTATTTTTGCAGTCCATCAAGGAAAAAAAAACACACTAATAGTCTGTATAAAGTATATTTTAAAATCATGTCACTCTGTCTGCTCCATGCAAGGACTATATATTCTCTCTCTTCCACATTTCAAGAGTAGCGGTATTTTAAACTTTCAGAAAATTGGTGATCTCACTCCCCAGTTCAATAAGGTAAGACAGCACACTGGCACAGGAGCTTAATGTGCAACATCTATTTACCATTGTACTACATAGCACATTATCGAAAAATCAGGAAGCAACGGGGGGAAAAACAACCAACCAACCAACCAACCAACCAACCAACCAACCAACCAACACCTCAATGCTACCCACTTCTAATTCCATGGTGATTTCTGTGCAGTGAGACAATCTAAGCTAGTTTTCAAAAATGCTGTCCAAGCCTATTCAAGAATTTAATGCTGTCTGCTTAGAACCAGCATTCTGTACCTGTATCTCCCTTTGATTAATATTTCACTTTTCAGAGATACATACGTATTAAAATGTAAATATATAAAAAATGTATATAAAAACATGGAATGGCACAGAGAACAAGTTCTGTTATAATTCCCCATTTCAAAAACATTCCATTTGAGAATGCTTATCAGCATCTAAAAGAACACCTCTAAAACAGAAAGCAAAACCCAGCAGGGCTGCAACTCCCCTCT
>NW_010172617.1:11868-22520 GCF_000695765.1 Mesitornis unicolor
CTGAAATGCACATATGACACCTTAACACTATGACCTGAGTTAACTTCCTGTTGCTGCTGTCGCTGTCAAGTTCACTCTCAGCCATGAGCAGCCCGCGGCTGACTGCAGGGCTTGGGCAGACAAGCACTGATGAGCCTTGCTGCCCCACAGCACTTCATGGTAATGTTTCACCATTGGGCAGGTGAGCTTAAGCCACTGATGAAAAACTAGTGATCTACAATAAAATGTCACAGTATGAACTCTGTGAACCGCAGTGTGGACACACGTCCTGTCCTATTCTACCACCCACGCTACAGAAGCAACAAAGCTATGTTAAAAACATGAAGTGGATGGACTGAGGCAGCTTTTTCAGTCACAAGGATTCAGCAGAGCTTTCCTGTCACAGCAATCAGAAGAGATTTCAGGCATTTTTTCACCCATCCTTTGAACTGTTCTTCCTTTTCTAATTTAAATTTCTGAGCTAAACAAAGACAATTAGTTCTCTAATAGCCTATATGTTGCTGTTTTGCAGAGACCAAACCCAAAACGTTTCTTCCTTAAAAGCACCTGGCACTCCAATGTAGCTATGTAGTTCAACAGCTTAAAAAAACCCACCAAACCAAACCAACAAACAAAACCAGCCACCCCTCTCTCACCTCCCCCCCAAAAAAAACCTACCAAAACCCAACCCTAACAACAACAAAAAGCTCCAGTTTTAAAAAACTAGATTTGCCATTCAAGTGTTTCTAACAAATTCCACACCCCAAAATGAAGTAGTATGCCTTTCACTGAAAACCAAACTAATCACAACAACAATTTGACAAAGACACCTTTTCTGAGCTGCTTCTGGATTCCCATTGAAGAGGAAGACTGGCAGTATGCTAAGGCATACTATCTAACCTAAGCAACAGCTGGAAATCCTCCAAAACCTGCCTGATATTAAGTGTAGAATGACACAACTAAGTGACTACTTCAAATGCATTAAAGTCCCAATTAAAACCTGGAACACTTCTTCGCCAACAGAGTTATGCTGAAGAAATTCAAACCCATTAGCCACTCAGCTGATTTTAAAGTCCCCACTCTCTCTCTTTTTCCTACTGTAACCATTAGGAAGCATTCCACTGAAATAAATTGAAAAGTAATTTATTCATCAGTCATAACACTCGATTTGTCTATGGTGTAAATTATTATCCTTCCTAAAAATAGTTTATTGATGAAAATGCTTTTGTTACTAAAACTGTGTGGGGTTTTTTCTAAACTGGAACCCAGCGGTGAAGTCATGGCACTACCATGGCAGTCTGGCCCTACACTCCGTATGACTTCAAATATATGGAACTAAAGTGTGCAATGTTTTTCATATGGTCCAAAACGATGCTGCAAACAGGGAGTTCAGCGCTAACTGTTCTTTAGGTGTGGCTCTGTAATACTTTTAACAGCATGACCCCCAAACCAAATGAGCTGCACTGACCCAAATTTCAATAAAGAACGATGATGCCGAATGTAACAAAGACAGTATTGTAAAAGGGGAACACGGGAAAAAAGAAACATCAATCCTGGGCTTCACAAGAATTAGAATATTGAATCGATCTCAAAAGAGAAGATGTTTCAAAACATTTGCAGCAGTACGTACAATACCAAGTGAATGTATTTGCCAACGCAAAACTGAAAAGTATCAAATGTTTCTCCTATGTGTAATGGGGCAAGAAGTGACTTAAGTAACAGTGAGCATATTACCCAAGTCACATGTACAGTTTTGAACACAACTTTGAGATAAATTGGACTGTCGGTCTAAGCCAGTACGCAACAACAATTTTTCTATTAGAGCTTAAAAAACCCTGATACAGTGCCACAAAGAAAACTATGAATTTGGGTGGAGAAAAGAGGGATTGTAAGAACAGCAAAGAAGTCACTGCAGGGCAGAGGACAAGCAGTTTCAAGAACAGACATTACCAGGGCAGCTCAAATGACATCCAAGGACCATGATTCTTGAACCAGTTTGATTCAAAAATACTTGGCCTTTTCATTAATGAACCGAGCACATAAAGTAAAACTTCGATAAAATCTTCCTGACAAACATGAACTGTCAATTCAGCTGAGTTCTTTTTATGCAGGCAGATTTGGATCACAGGAAGAAGTGAAGTAACAGAAATGGATTGAAATACACCAGCGGGAAATTGGGGAAGTTGTGCATATCGAGAACTCCGAAGAGTTTCTGCTTCGCATAGACTTGGAGTTCATGCATAGGAGATAGCTATGTCCAGTGACTCAAGTACACTAACCCACTACAGAACACCACCTACATCCACAGGATGTTGCTGGGAGAAAGAGACAAACACAACTCTAGGATTTCCTAGGGAAATTTCCCAGGGGAAGCAGTAAAACATGAGCAGTACAGAGACAAAATGATTAATAAATTCAGCATATGCCTAGAATGATTGATACTACTACTGGAGAAGAAGAAACCCCTATGAATGAAGACAGAAAGAAAAGGAAAAGATTAATACAGTGAAAGTTGGCAGGGAAATGATTACTCTTTGAAAACATAACATGGAAACAAACACAAGGAAAGAAAGACAGCCATTCAACCTGAAGAAAATTACTGGTGCTACACTAGGTATGGATTAACATTAAAAATTCTTTAGAAAGAGAAATTAGAAGACAATTCCTAACCACTGGTTAGAAGGTTCTAGGGCAGATTTTCAAACTAAATGGAGCCCAAAAACTTAATTAGTCTTTAGTTTACAGAAGCCACCATTAGATGTGACTGCAGGTGACAGGACAGGAGCAGACTCTAATCCAGGAGCGCCCTTACAGCTCCATTTTGTTATTCATCATACAAAAAGACCTGGAATTAAATTTTGCTTATTCAAATAGTCAAGTTTAACCAATTCCATAGCAAGAAGACAGTTGAAATAAAAGTTTCAGATTCTGTACTGTGTATTTGTGTCAAATACTTGTACAAGCTTGCTTTTTAAACATGTTTCTATTGTTATATCACAAGGCATGCCTACACAAATTGCAGGAAAGTGTCCTACTGAAACAGATGAACTAGTTATGCTTCAGAGCTGTCAAATACACTAAGTTAAAAAAGCAAGTAAATCCATCATCAAAATCTATGAAAACATCATACAGCTGATGGAGAAGACTGCTGGCTATTGCAAGCTTGTTGGCTGCGTGGCCATCAACAAAAACTACTTCAGATAAGGCCCTATTTATTTAGGCACTAATCTGCACAAGCTTACAGAAATAATTCCATTAAACTGGGGAATTATTTAAAACTATTAGTGACTGCATAAATTTAAAAGCCAAAAAATGGTGTAAGTTATTTCAATGTTCTTTCCTCAGCAGGAAAAATCTGAAATATTAAGTCATGCACACCTGTGTCTGTGTGTGTGTTACACACTTCTCAAAAAACTGAAAAGAAAAAATGTACCTGAAACCTATTAGTAGATCATCCATAACCATGTGTTTGTAATGCAATGGTGTGTCCATTCAAAACACACAAGCCCCTGACAACTGCTTTGTGCAGCAAAAGCTCACAGTCTTAGGAAAGGACTGACTTTTGAGCAGAACAGCCACCAAACCCACCTTGGAATCTCTGATCTAAAGCTTACGAAAAGAAGATTATACACTGCTTGCAAGTATCAAATGTGTGTACATTACAGCAGAATTTAGAAGCCAAACTACTAAACTATGAAATATCTGTCTGTTTCGTAAACAAAATTGTTAACCATGAAGAAATTAAGGCCTAGCTGCTTTCTACGAGGTCATTGGTGACGCCACTCATTGGACTCCTGAATGCCCATCTCACTGTTACTCTGCAATTCCAATTAACTAACTGCTACAAAGTTTCTGCCATTAAATTAACAGTAATGAAACTCAGTAACATTGTTTTCCCAGTGCCATCAGGTATTCAGACGTATCCTAGTGAGTTACAAACATGACACGTTCTCTTATTTGAGCACATTCAAATAGGATTTCACTACACACGTTTTATTTATCTAGACCCATTTCCTCTTTCAACTCCATCACTTGGGTGATTAGCTGGCTGAGAGCTTCTGCCCCTAAAACAATCGTCAAACTGACACCCATGCTCCTGCTACCATGACTGACATCAATTTCTGCTATTCTACCCAGAAGCTATCATTCTCTAATGTTTTTATTATTTAGTTATCATTTCTGTTAGTTCCTTACTGTCACACCAGTCAACACAAATGAGGAGAAAGTCCTCATGTATGTAATGAATTCCATCTCTAAATCTAACAAACCTAAACTGGGAATGTAACTTAAACCTTTTAAGATTCATTCACAAAGAGTTACTTAAATAATATCCTTCACTGAAAATAACCAGCAAAAGTAATTAATAATTAAAATTGTTACAAATTTCACACATCACTATTGAAAATATTATGGTCCTACTATACCACCTACAGAACCTATCATATATTTTTGCTCTGAATTAAATCATTTTGTACAAACAATATACCCAGGCTGAGGAAGGGAAAAAGCTGGGCCTCAATCCTGAATATGTATTTGCTCACTGCTTAAAAAGTGAACAATGGACCCTAAAATTCAGGGCCAGTATCTTTAAAAAAGTACAAACGTTTCCATAGGAAGAGTTTCTAAAGTGCAATATTCCTTTCAGCACCATAAAGATGACTAATGAACGTTTTCACAACCTTACAGTAATTTTTTCATAATTTAAGGACAATTGTTCATTAATCCATGTCAAAAAAATCCCCAGACCAAAAAACTGACAAGGTAAGCTTTCATAAGATCCCATGGTCTTAGACTGTTTGTTACACCTATAAACTGTGCCCAATCTAGAAAAAGGAATTCCACCTTAGTCTCCAAAGCGAAGTAATTTATGCAAATTATGGGACGCGAAGAGTTCTCCAGAAACTGGGTTTTTGTTTGGTGGCTACAGAGCATATTTTTCATTTCATGGTGCATAAGTAAAACAGCCTTTTTTTTTTTGTAGACGGAATTTAATCAATAACAAATCATGCTATACAAAACCATGCTTTTTCCCCAGTGTCACTGACATGGGTTTCTCCTCCCAAGAGAAGGACCAAGGAAATAGGAAAGTAAAAGCCCCCACCAACAAACAGCCCTAGGCCAGCCCGCAGCTCCAGCTCCCAGCGCGCTTTCCGATCTGAACATTTCGCCCACATGAGGGTAGTGTAAGCTAATTTCTGAGCAGGGGCACGTTGCTAAAATCTACACCTCTCACGCAGAACGCTGTTTAGAAAAAGTGGTTCCTATTTAAAAAACACGCCACTTGAATGTCAATTTTGGTACAAAGAAGAAAATAGCTGAGCCCAATTCAACAGGGCTTTTTGAAGCTTGTTAGGTTGGGGCTTTTTTTCACATGAAAAACAGACGGCAACTACTTCTCTCCCTCTTCCTCTCACTTTCCCCCTCAATTCTCGTTTTCTAGGTAGTAAGACTTTTCCAAGCCCCATGGCGTGCGGCCAGCTCCGCAGAGGAAGCCGGAGCAGAGCGCTCCCCTCGGCCGGCCCCTCCCCAGCAGCCCTCGGCGCCCAGCCTGACAAGCTTTTCAAGGCGTGCTAGACTGCAGCGCAGACTTTCTGGCTCCACTTCCATTGTTTGCACGGCTGCTTTGCTCCTTATCCAGAGCATGGATTAGCATAAGAATACTGTCTTCCCCCTCTGCGAGCCAGCTCCCCTCTAGAAGACCTCTACCCCTTAAGAATAAACATGGAGTTGGGTTTCTTTTTTTTCCCCCCCCTTTCTTTTCTTCAGATTCTTTCTTTAAATCCTCTCTTCCCATTCAAGACTTGTAAAACTCAATAAAATAAATACAATGCTAAACAAGCAAGGCTGACAAGGCTCAGAAATACCCGACTGCATAGATTAGTAATTACCAAGGTCAAAGAGTCAAATTGATAATGCTATTCAGGGAGCCCTCACTCACACTCACCTCATGGGTAAGATTTTAGTTATTGAAGGACACACTTTCCAAACAGAGCAGAGAATAAAAATGTTCTAGGAAAGAATAACAGAGAAGAGACCTTAAGCCTCCCTCTCTCTCTTTTTTTTTTTAATTTACCCCTGGAAGTCAGAGTTTCAAATTATTGAGAACTGACAAAACCTATAATTTATAAACACATCCTTTTGCCAAAAATACAAACAAACCCCCTCCGAACTGCTAGTAGCGATGTCCTAAACACGGGAGTTGCTGCTGCCTACTTACACAACTGCAAACCCTTTCCCTCTGTTATCTGACAAACACACTATGGCCTTCCTTATAAAGCAAGTGATGAGATGTGGTCTAATACCAAAAAAGGCCAAAAGAAGAGCATTTCCCAAGAAGCAAACTGCTTGTCCTCAGAACATCTAAAACTGCCATCATGGACATAACTTTTTGTTCTGCTACCCATAAGATAACTGCTGTCCAGATTGATTCATACATCATTTTGTGAACAGAACAAAAAACACACTTGCAAGTGTTACTTCATAATAAAGCCGCCTAATTTTTAAATTATCAAATTCAGCACCCTCATTGCAACAGGCAAGAGAAAAGCTTTCTTTAACAGGATTTGCTCAATACATACAAACAGCAGAGACAAGGCTTGGCAAGTTTAACATCATCATGATTTGCTAATACGAAACGTTGCTTGGCAAGGTAAGCCTTAATCCTTGTTTTCCTCACCTGCTTGCCATGCCCATAGAAGAACCATTCTCTGCTGATAGGAGAAACTCAGTCTAGCTGTTCTCACTGATCACTGTAAATAACACAGATATTCTCAAAGGAGCCATCTCCAGTCTTCCAGAGAGGCCTAAATTTTAATAGCTGGGTTGGACAAATAAACAAAGTAGTAGATGCTGCTCATTTACTCTCCTCTAAAACATGGATGTGGCAGGGGGAAGGTCTTCTTTTAAGTGTCCTTACTACAGAAACAAAGCTTCACATACATACTTTGCAAGTTATATTCTACTGTTAAGTTTGTTCTTCATGTTAGGTATATTGCCCTTCTAACTTTAAATTGCTGAAACATGCCCTTTCAACCTCTCTTACAATTCTTTTGAATTACACGTATAGTCAGCTAACAGCCCTTCTGTCATCTGTGAGCCTCGACACTCACCCCAGAAACTCATGTTGGGATATTTTACGAGGTTACAAGCTCCAGGCACAAAACACGAGGAGGTTACCACCTCCACAGCAAGGGCAAGAGAAGTGAGCAAGTATTGTCAGTGGCAAGTCTAGCATAGCCTAAACCAGACTCAATGGCAGTTTAAATTAATATGCCAGGCTCTGCACAGCTGTGGCTGATGAGCTGCCACTTGCCTGATACCACCACAGAGACACTGACCTCCAGCCGAAGAGAGAGGTGGACAGCTGGGGTAGTAACCTCACTTGCTGTCTCAATAGTAACTCCCAGAGCTTGCAAGGAGAACCCAAAGACATTCAAGTAGGTTAATAAAGTTTCAGTAGGCCCAAGCAGAAAAGGAGACCAATAAAAAGAAAAACGGGATAAAAAAGAAAAACGAAAAGAATTAAAAAGAAAAAAGAATAAAAATGAAAAAAGAATAAAAAAGAAAAAAGACTAAAAAAGAATAAAAGAATTTAAAAAAAGAAAAAAGGAGAAAAAAGATAAAAAAAGGAAAAAAATGAGAAAAAAGGGAAAAAAAGAGAATAAAACCTCAAACCCATCCGAGAGCAAATATCTGGTAATTACAGCATTCATTATCTTACATAGAACCTGCAAAGTGTTCATTTACACTCAGTATCATAGAGTGACAAGCACTTACATATACAGCATGACATGCACACACAGAGTTATTTCACAAATACTGGAGATTAGGTGGCTATAAATTACTACTAATGTAGCTGGATGTGGATGTAGATGTAGTAGATGGCCACTAAATTAGATGGCTATATTAAGAAAGTACTTCTACAATATAAATAATCTAAAATTAATTCTATGCTGCATTCAGTTTCTACTTTCATCTGAAATATTCAATTGTTAATTGTGCAATAAGAAAAAGTAGTATTGCTCTGGGAACAACTTCCAGCACCCTCGGTGTCTGTGTCTGAGCCTACCTTGCCCTGTTAGTGTTCTGCAAGTTTTGCTGGGATGAAAATAAATTTTAATGCAACCCAAAGTTAACCTAAGTGCATTGTAGATCCGCTTGGTTAAGTAACTACAGAAACAACATGGCATGCACATGCACACAAACTACACACTTAAATTTAAACAATGTACTTTCATCAAATACAGCTTCAAAGACATTTCTAAATCCAAACACAGTACGTAATCTTTCAATAAGCAGACAAAGGCAGAGTTCAAAGGTAATGTTTATACTTCAACAGTTATAGACCCCTATTTCCCTCCCCTGAAGTACTAAAGCAATACTGTTAATTCTTTTTTCACAAAATATTCAAAACCAAACATACACACAACAAGCGTGATTAGAGAGCTCAATGAGCTTAAAATACTTAAATCCAGAGTTCAGTAGCTTTAGCAGTAGTTCTCTCTCTAGTAGCACTCATTTTCAGTTCTGAATTGTTTCCTCTTCCTTCAGTGATGAGTTACACAATTAGCTTTTCCTTTTTTGAGGGGTGAATGGTCAAACTAAGTATGTTTGCAACCAAGATGAATGTTTAAGTTTTCTGAAGAACTGATTTCACCTTATCAATTCACCAGCTGTAAAATTCTCAAGATGCATGAACACATTTAAAAGTAGTATTTACAAGACCACGGAATTAGGGGACTTGCTTTCAAGTATGCAGTATATTTCATACTGGATTTGAATTCCTATTAAACCCACCCGACAAGCAACAGCAAGGGTAGCTACTGTTTCAAGACTTCCAAAACTTCTTTTCAGATGCTTTTGGGATTTTTGTTCCCAGTCCCAGGAATGGTGACAGGATGCTTTCTTTTCATGACGTTGTATGTCCACATAAAGATTCAGCTATTGCTCAGGATCCGAGAAACAGGCAGAGGGGGGAAAGGTACCATCTACTGATGCATGGAGACAGTAAGAGCGACAGATCTGTCAATGCTAATTTTGTAGGCCTGATAAAGAAACCTTCTCCCCCTTTCCCATTAAAGAAGTCTTGTTCATTCAAAGATTGGAGATGTCACTAAACAACAAATTTACTGAGGTAAAAAAAACTGAGTAGATTTCAAGTGTACATTTGCAAATTTATGATAATTTAAAGTACACAGAACTTTGAGACACATGTATAAAAATGCCTCTTCTCATACACTGCTATTTTTTAAGATTTCAGGGACTCTCCTCTGTACAGGTAGACAGACTCCTGACTGAGAGGAGAAAGCCTAGGACCAAACTGTTTCTGTGAAAGTTTTCATATGCTTTACCTGACAATTGAAACAAAAAACTGTTTTTCAAAAACCAGCAACTTGAAGCAACACGTTTGTGTGAGAACAGGCATTTTAAATCTTGGAAGAAGAATAAAATGTGTTTGAAGCATGGTCCAGTGTAGCCATTTGTGGACCTTCCTGCACATCTTTGTTGTGGAAATTCTGCTAACGGATAGGTCTACTGACCCCTGTAGCACATTCAAATTTTTTGTCACTAACTGAGATCAACTGCAAACATTTAAAACCTGAGTGCAAGATGCCCTGTGTCTATCAAAACATAGAATAATCCTCATTACTGTAGGAAATTCACTTTATAAAAGAGGAACGTGAGGCTCCTGTTTTCTTTAAAAGTTTGTATACAATGCAAACAAATGTAGGCATATGCACATTTTTTCCCCATGCAACTTATGCATTGGGTCATCCACATTATTCTTCTTTTTTAATACATATTAAACACTATTCCAGCCAAGTTTTCACTGAGACACAAAAACTCAGAGGACAACGTAAACCAAGTACTTAGTCCTAAACATGTTGTATTTCTGACTGGTGCACTCACAGAGCTGCAGAAGATAGAGGCATCCATCCCATTGCCTTTCTGCATGTACTGCAGGTGCCAATAACCAGGTTCACAGGAACAGATGAGTAACACGCAGGTTCTAGCAGGTCTCTGCTTACCAACACGAGGGCTTCTCACACATTTCCACATGCAGGTATGCCATCATGTTTCTAAGACTTCACAGTAACGTCTGCTTCTCAATTTCTTACCTATTGTAATGTTTTAGTATTTTACAACTATCTGCCTTACTACTTTAACTAAATAAAGAACTGTCTACTGCGGCAACACCAAGATCCCTGCTCTGGTGGAGATAGCAGCAAGGCTCCCCTTTTCTCCCCCTTAAAGCAAGTATCTGACTACAACTCATGCTCCCTAAGCAGTTACATTTTCCTTACTTTAGTAGTAATTTAGTGTGAATTTAGGGTAACTTTTGCCTTCAGCATCCTTGCTTCATCAGTCGTTCTAGAGCTGTGTACTTCCTTTACTTTTCCCCAAGCTATATTTTCTTGCTTTTTTTTTTTCCCTGTTAATTTGTGCTTCAGATAATTAGTAAATACAACTAAAGTATTACTGGTTTTTGGCATATAGTCACCACACCTGTCTTTTTTTTTCCTTCCCTTTTTCAAACCATTCCATTGTGAAACCAGAATATTGTTACTCTATTTGCTTACTAATTTTTGAAGCAACTTCTGCTTATTTCTATCTAGAACTGTGCACTTGCACATAGCAGCTCAGCCAGTGCTTTCCATCTGTTCTTCCCTACA
>NW_010172617.1:22551-54611 GCF_000695765.1 Mesitornis unicolor
CACATCATCCCAATATTTGGATTACCTTATTAGAAATAACTATGACCATTACCACAAGAAGTCACTTAATGAGAAAGCACACGAAAGAAAAAACGTTGTTTTTTTAACTTCTTGATGGTACAGGTGAATTATCTTCCATTCTATAGTATTAACAGATTTCCTCGTTTTCCAAAAATGGCAAAAATATTTAAGTTAACTGTCATCTGACTAACCAATCCATGAATATTTGATTCCTAAGTATTCAGACTTTTTTTCACCATAGGTATTTCAAAAAAGTAACAGAACAGAATATTTACATTTTTAAAGATTCAAATTATTACTCAAGATTCTGAAATTCCTGTACTGTGTAAATGGAAAATATACATATTTTAAGGACATGACAAAAGTATGCCTTCTTTACTTAATTATGTACTACAGCCAAGTCTGATTTTTTTAAAGGATGTAACATTATCTGGATTAGAAATAAGAAAACTAGCCAGTTTTTTATCACACTATTTTTTTAGTGTGATAAAAACTTAGGGTAATTATAGGTATTAGGGTATTATACAAGGACCTTTATCTAAATCAATCTTAGATTTTGGTTAATTAACAAGTAGCTGTTTATATATTTTATTGTATTATTATATAGTAATATATTTTTAACTGGACCGCTAGATTTGTTTCCATGCAATTCGGTATCAGCTACAACACTTCAGAACCATTTCACCTAACGTGTCATGGAAGTTGTTGCAATCACGGACCCTCTGGAGAAGGCCATTCTTGACTTTTAAACCTGACTCAGAGGAACCTCGTCTGCAACTGAATTCTTAGGACTGCTTCAAAATAGTAATAATCAGAAAGAAACGTTTATCTCCTTGGTTTTGCCTCAAGGAAAAAAGAAAATGGAAAAGAAAAGCAATTTCTGAAAACAAAAACAACCCCTGTATTAATATTTAGTAGGTAACCTCATTTTACCATTCTTAATCTAAACACTAAGTCAACAAATAAGCAAAAAAGAAAATCTGAGATGTTTCTAATTACATATTCATGTTACAATAACTTGATTGTGAAATACATTCCTATCAATACAAACATCTTCAGACTGTACTGTGAATGCATTCCCTGTATACTTTTCTCACCGTAAGTTCTTGAACTAGTTCGCTATTCTATTCCATCAAATTCCCATCCTCAGATACAGAGATACAGAGCTTCCTCTTACTACCTAGGAACCTGTCCGGATTTCTTTGAGATGTTACCTGCTACACTTTCAACAGGAGCTTCTGACCCAAACAGAGCCAACATAACTGTAAAATGAAGGGATTCTTGGACAGCTTAGGTCAACCTTCCCAAACCTGTCAGTCTTGGCCAAGCAAGTCTTGGCTCTTGTTTTACCTTGTCTGAGATTGAGATGGTCACACTTCTGGCACAACCTTGGCTAAGCCAGGCCAAACAGAAGTAAGGAAAGCACTGTTAGGAGGACACGGGTCGAAGGACCAGCAAAGCACATGACAGCACACCACAGAACAGAGCAGCTCTGGAGTGGAATCACTGGCACTTCCTGTTTTCTTCAGCAGATTCAAAAAACAACACGGACTTCTGGTTACTCCACTCCTGGAAAACGCTTTTAGCACACTGACCTGCATTTCCCATTTGTGGTTTGAGCCTGAAGTAGTTCAGCCTGTTTGTTAAGGAGTTAACTCCTAGCAAATAGTTTGCCACCAGGGAAATTCAGTGGCAGCTAACCCACCCTTAAAGAGTAATTGCTTCCCAACTGAATGGAGGAGATCTTACGCAGTCTTGATGGCCAGTAAGAAAACCATTGCAGGAACACCCCTTGTCAATGGCAGATTTCGTTCTGAAACACTGTGTGTCTTCCTGGCTACTGAACGAACAAGCTTCATCACATGAGAAAAGATGGTTATATCACCACTGGTTTGGGACAAGACAGAAAGGTGACAACTCTACAGACATTAAAAGCTGAGAAGTAGGAAGTTATTCCTAAACTTGCAGCTAAAGTTATTGGTTCAACAGTTGTACCTTAGAGGACTTTAAGCTACTTCCAGTTGATGCCTTGCTGCAGGCAAATCAAACTAAGGGACTGTTTTACATTTTAATGGAGGGGGGGGATGGGGAAGTCATCCAAGTCCAAGTCATCCAGAGAAAACAAAGTAATCATACAACCAAAATCTTTGTATTAAATAAAGAGAGAATGTGGTACAGGGGACCTGTGGAAAAAGGTAATTAAGCATACAGAGCCATGCTGATTAGGTGTAATACACTAACCTGCATTTCTCCAGTTACATCCCAGTAGCAATACCAAAGACTTGCACAGATTCACAGCTTTAACTAAAAGACAGAAATTTACCCTACTAAGTAAGAAACTTTTATGCTGTCTCAAAAAATAGAGTAGAATGAGCAAAAGTACAATGACGAGCTGCATTACAGATAGATTCCTTATTAAAGAAAGATTAAAAGAAAGCATCTTGAGAACTGTCAGAGAGATAAATTATACTCTTCATTGAACCTTAACACGGAGGAGGATAACCAGGAGATATTTAATCACAATTTTCCTTTGTACACCAACTACGAACCAAGAAATAAATTATCAGGCAGCAGTTCTAGATGCAAACAAAATGCACCTTTTGTATATAACAAACATTTAAAACTAAAGCACTTTCACAGGGTTTTGTGGGTGTCAAAAGTCATCAAGGGACTATAAAATACAATACCATCCATCTCTCACTCAGAAGTACATAAAATATCTGATCAACACCTGGGATGATGTACTCTGCCCAAATTTGGTATTTATACAGTTCTCCCCTCTTTTCGCCTTGGTAACCTTATTTTTTGACTCTTGTCTTTGTCACCTTGCTACTGAAATTCAAGTATAAAGGAATGAAAACAGGAGGTAGAACATGCATAGGAACAGAAATGATTAGCAAAACGACTTGTTTTTATTTGGCCCTGATAAGCTCCTTTCTTCTTGTGATTTGTGTGCCTGTTGACTTACAAGCCCATAATCCTTAACAAGAACAGGACAAGCTGTATCAAGATAGAGAAATTTTGTGGTGGAGTGGTGTAGCCAATTTATTTTTTGCCAGGTCAGCGATTTACATACACAGAAAGCATAAAAAACCCACCCTCCCTCCCTCAGTTGTTGCTAATACTATTAGTTTTACAAGACAGTGGACAAGAAGGGAGAAAAGGTAACTTGTGAAGGTGGCCTGGAGGGTGGTGGTAGTATTTCTTTTGTTTTTAAAAGTAATATTGCTTACAGTTTTCAACCCAAATATATATGCCTATGCACTGCCACTTGACACTGGAAAGCTTTTGTGCAGCCATAAATGGTTAAGTATCAGTGAATTAATAAAGTATCAGCAAAAAAGCCCTTCTCTCTCTCCCTCTGCATAACAGAAGGGCATCTACCAATCTTTCAGTTCATTTCAATTCAGGTTGGTGTCTGAAAGATACTTAATAGAGAAGTCTTTACTGAATAAAGAGTATTTTTTCAGAGAGCTCACCTATATATGGGATCTCCAAGCACTATTCTTACCTCAAATCTCTTATATGAGTGATATTTTTGCCATTACAAAAGTTTACAGCAGTACTTCTCTAAATACTGAATCAGCTGTAAACGCTTTGAGAGCGGGATCACTGAGAACAGAGGGCAGAGTGATGAAAGAACTGGTTTATGATGACCCATTCGCTACCCTCTACCATTCTCTAATCCTATAAATCCCTGAGATTTTCCCAACCACAGATTATTCTTTCACTTTAGCACATCAATCACTATTCTAAACAGCTGATATAGTTCTAGTGTCCACAGTAGACCACCTAGGCCTATGAAGCTATTTAATGCTAGAAATAGCTGTTGAAGTACACAAGTTCCCCAAACACTTAATCTGAATTGTGAAATTTGCTTGTAATTACAAGCCTGAGAATAGAAACTGTTCTTTCTGGTAGACAAAAGAGTTATCTTTTGAGACAGTGCCTCATCTGCAGAGCCCTCTATTGATAAACAATTTGAGAACTGTTATTACTTGTTCAGCTGTCTCTCTCATTGGAGGAGGAATTACCTGCTTCCCTCCTCAGGGAGAGAAAGAGAGGAAATTAGTTCTTGGTTTTGGGTCAGTGCAAAGTCTGTAATTTTCAGCACTGGCCCCAAGTCCTTTACTTCTGAGTAGTACACAAGTGTGTTAAATCTATGCTAGCTGTTGCTTTGTCTGTGAGATGCGACTGGCCTTTGAATTATCCAGCATCTTTTTAGGAATATATGATTGAATGAGAAGAAACAGCACTTGCCTGTCTTCTTGTCAGGCATAAAATAATTGAGAAAAATAGGAAGTGAGAGAAGCTAGCATACATTGTCAAGACGTGCATTCAGCATGTAGATAAGATTACAATCTTCGTCACCTGAAGTGCTGTAGATTGACTACAAATTTTGTACTTGTCAACATGAGTTCCAACTTTATAGCTTTGGGAATTTGCTTATGGTGTGCAGAAAGTTACAGGTTTTGAGCAATGAGTCAGCTAAAGATGAAATACTGGATAGCTGAATTCAATGCTGATGTCTCCTTAGGAGTTGTTTCTCTAAAGTTTGGCATCCAAAAGAGGATGCATGCTACCCTCTGTCAGTCAAATGTATGTTCTTAAGATTCCTTGGCTAAGCTAACATATTTCACTCCGTAAATAGAAGATGCACAAACCTGTTGCAAGTAAAGTTTCCATTTTCTTGAAAAGGTGTTCAGCATCCTTAATAGTGGCCAAAATCTGTAGGATAACATAATCTGACATGCAAACTTCATCTGAAAATGGGCAATGGTGACTGGTGAAACCTGCTAGTGTAAGTCTCTGAAACTGTCACATCTGCTACTGAGACCCCATTTCTACCCAAATAGGAAAAAGTGAGAAGGGCCACCACCACCACACCCTAAAAACCACTGTATGAGGGCATTGCCTCAGCTCCAGTTAAGCAGAACTGGAACACTGAGAAGTTAAATGTAGGAGGGCCAGTGTTCACTATGTTTTTTCAAACACATTTAATGTTGCAGAAAATAATTATGGAATACGTCAGAAATCTGACATTTCAGGATTATTCTACTTCGCAGCTTAGTTACATAAAAGAAAAAAAGAAAAAAGCTTCAGAAACCACAAAGCAGCAAGCTATGAACCAAGCAGCCCCATCACTCATAATCAATCACAGGACTGCCTTTAAGATATCGAGACAGTGAAATTTAGTATTAAAAAAAACCAAAGCCAAAACCCAACAAACAATGTTTTATTAACAGCAGTAATAATTTAAAAAGTGTAATAACATTCTGTGCCTAATGAACACTGTGCCAGAAGACAAGATGCCCAATAGTCGTGCCAGTTGTGTTACCAGTCCTTTATGTCCACTAAAGCATTAGCAATAACCTTGGCCAGACAGACTGTACCAAATAGAATTTGTCAGATACAGGAACTGGTTTCTAGCGTATCAACAGATGCCTCTGGAGGTGATGCTGTTTTCTCTTTTTTTCATACCTGAAACTTGTACAGAGATGAGCTCAGACAGCTGTTTCAGTACGGTATTAAAGACTGTCACTAGCATAAAAAATAGAAATCTTTGCAAGAAAGATATGGTGGGTGCTTATCATACGCATTTTATCGCTGAAATACTTGAAATAACGTTTTGGATGCATTAATCTTACCTCAAAACTAGGAAACTGAATGAAACTGTATTGTACTTCAAGCTTCCTCCAGACCGTTTTCATCTGTACTTCCACTTCATTAGTTCAAAGGTGGTATTTCGGAAATGCATAGTTCTATTAGTCTGTAAAACAGGAAGAGAATTCGGCTTAAAAGATACCCAAATAAATTGTATTAGTAGTTCATAGTACATAGCATGAACTGGACATTGCAGCGACTGGTATCTAGAATTTCAGAAGCCATATGAGCTGCTCTTCTTCTCAAGACTCCTGCATTTCTAATAGTTACACAGTTGCAGTATATTTGTAAAATACTGACGCTAAAAAGCATTTAAAATTAATTTTATTTATTTATATCACTAAATCAGCCACTCATATACTTAAAAAAGATAATTAAAAAAAAAAGAAGCAGCAAGATTTCTTTCCTTTAGTTTAAATACAGGCTTGTCTTAGATGAACGGTGATGTTAGGGAGGAAGGGTGTTCAAAATCTCTGTAGATAGTTTTCCTATGAAAATAAGCCTTTTTTATTTCTCTGAATAACACTTGGATTCACATGGTCTGTATCAGCCAGATTTGCAAGTCTCCAGATACGAGGTTTCTCCATTTATTTATCTCTTTATTAAACATTCAGCAGAATATAGGAAGGACACATTGTCGGTGACCGATGGAAAAATAAACAAACAATGCACAAGTCAATCTTTCTTAAACACTGCTGAATCTGTAAGACTGCGCAACACAAAACCCACTGGTGTCACCCCATTAGTTCCAGTGCACAAAGAACTGCAGTATATTGAGAAATAATCCAGAGGTTTATTGTAGCTGCACTCGGGCATGATTACTCCTGGGAAGAAAAAGCAAGCCAAGAATTTAGAAAAAAGTACTGGCAATAGGATGGGTTTGATTTTTTGTGTTTTTGAGCTGCCGTACATCCAAGCATTAGAGGAAAGCAGGGCACAGGCTCTTACCTGGCACTCTAACAATTGTGGGCAAGCTTGACTTGTGTCAAGTCTCAAAGTTTTCAAATGCATTGTGGTTAGTCAAGTGTGGCTTAATCAGCTTTACTACTTAGATTCCCTCTTGAGCATATGCCCCCTATTGCCAACTCTTTCCATGTTATCACAGTGTCTCAATTTTTAAATGTTTCTATCATCTGAAGCTTTCAAAGACAATACAAATATTTTATCTTTTAGAAGTCCCAGTCTTACGACTGCAAACTTAATCTTGAAAGCAAGACAAAGGCTTAAACATCAGTAATCCAACTGTACTATTAAAAAACATAAACCGATCTTACAGTGTAGAGATGCAGTGATTTATTTTTGAATGCCAAGGCCAACAGCACTGGGAATAGGGATGGACAAACCATGTGCCTGCATGATTTCCAGCAGTGGAAGAGGCGCAGCATCCACTTTCCTTCTCTTTTCCCTTCTAAGCACTTTGAAGACCTTTACCATTACAAGAAGGTCAGAATACTTCTGTCTCCATGTCCATTTATAAGCTCTGTTCCTCACACACCGAGGTTTAATAGTCTTGGTAATAAATAATAAATTTGTATAAAATGGTAACCTGACACCATCGTGAATATCAGATGGCCCCGGTTCTTAAAGACAACTGTCTCCACGGAGCAGACAGCTGACACTTGACCGTTATTTCTGCCATGGCAAAACTGAGAAAATATTCCTGCCACGCAAAAGTGTTTGTGGTGATTGTTTTAGCCTTTTTAAACTAAAGCATCTGCAAAATATATCCATCTCTTTCTAACCATAACCAAGGAAACTGAGTTCATCTTCTGCTGGACTTCAAAAGATACAACTGTAAACAGAAGTTGGTGTGCTCTCTGTCTTAACACCACTTCCAATTTCTCTGTATCTGGAATTTGATTTATACAAATGCCACTGTGTATGATTTAAAGAGGCTCCTTTACAAGGGTAAAGACATTTCTGAACGATGCTGGTCTTTTTGTTTGGTTTTTGTTTTCAAAATGCTGTCCTCCTGATATTTTTTCCAAACTCACAAACTGATGAAATTCTTAGTAACTGTTAATTTCTGTAAGCATTCATTGCATTTCCTGATCCCACTCCCATGTATCAGATATCCAAGCTCTCTTACCAAACAAAATCATTTTAGTGAACGTCCTGATCTACACAACTCTAGGTATGTCTCCCGTAGCATTTCAATTCAAATCAGGACTGCTCTTTTGAAGTCTATCTCCCAAACAACCTAATGTTCCTTGCTTTGCTTTACATTGCAAAGCAGTCTCCAAGTACATGAACCAGATTTCTTTTGAATAAAACTAGACCAGAGAATGAACTTCAGGTATGCATTGCACACACACAGACCACTAACAGGAATTCAGCCACAGAATCTGATGAGGACCAGCTTGAAATAAAACCCTCAACCTGTATAGCATAGATGCCAGCTACTCATCACCCAGCAGAGCTCAAACTATTACACCACACTGCTTGGTATCGTGGACACAGCCTTTTTTATAACTTAGCAAATTTTTGTGTCAGTTCCAAATTAATCTCTCTCTTTTTTAAAAGGGGAACTACAAAACCTGTCAGAGACGGGACTGAAGTTAATGATAATTTTTAACTTATGCAGGTGACTTCACTGCGTTATCATTTCTTCATTGGTATGAGATGCTACTTTAGAACAAGCTTCATTTTAGCAAAAAGTTCAACCTGCTAGTGAAGGGCAGAGGGCAGGAACCAACAGCCATGAGCAGGGCAGACAGATAGGAAGGACTCGCAGTGGCAAAGCACAAGTCAGACTGACTCACCTCATACTCAGGCTGTTGATTCCTTTTTCTTGTCTTCCAACTTATCTCTAGATCCTGCTTCCCTTCTCAGTAGCTCCAGTTCTTCCAGCTCCAGGGCCACGTCCAACTGTCTCTTCTGACACTAAAAAGTTTCCTGGCACTTGACTTGCTGCACTCTGTTCCTCACCGTTCGTTCTCCCTTTGCCCCAGCTGCCTCACCAGTTTTCAGCTAAATTACTTTATTAATCCTAAATTATCTCTTCATCCTCAGTTCATCCTCATTCATCAGTTAGGAAAATATGCCAAAATTTGATAATTGCCCTTTATTTGGGGGATGGGTGGAATATGTAACTTTCATTCCTTTAGTATCAATTCGAAATTTCACAGCAGAGTAAGACACCAGAGGGAGATGAAGGAAAAAATGTGGCTAGAAACATCCAGTACCCTGACAAATCTATAGCTGAGTAAGCACCGCAGCTTTCAGCCCAGAAACAGACAGGAAAGGTTGGCACATGAGAATCTGCAATTGCAGGGAAACAGGATGCTCAGAAAGGCTTTTTACCTTTACATTAGAATTTATTCAGCACAGTTAACCACAGTTTTTTAGAAACAGAAGGGTGTAAATGGCAAATCTGTGTGCTATTAGGCATCTCTAACTCAGGTCTGCATTTTAAATGCAAAATTATAAGTATTTAAGGAACATAAGTTTGGAAAGTAACTTTAATTAAAGTAACATAACAGTTAAAGTAATTCAATTGCAATTAAGTACGTGATCATATAAGGACTACTCAGTGGTACACACTACAAGTTAAATACTCCTCCATTCACTCCAGCTTCCAGTTACCTCTTTCCTGCTCTTCTACTTCCTCCAGCCCCCAGCACTTCATTTCTGCTGAGTTAGCTGTTCGGCTAATCATATCTTTATCCCGATTTATGAAACAGAACTTGTTTTAAAGTTCCTGTACATTCAGATCAAGTCACAGACACAGGCTAAGGTGACATCAGACAAACAGATAGATCAGAAAAAAACCAGGGGCAATAACCTTTAGCATCTGAGATTTGGGGTAGGAGCAAAGGAGAGAAGAAAAGCAGGTGGTGCTAGTAACATGTCTGTGTGCAGTGTCAGAGGGTTCATGGCCAGCTGAAAGCTCTGTGAACCAGAGACAGGAGAGGTTTCCAAAGCAGAATTACTCATTTTCAGGTAAAGTATAGTCCCAAACAAAAGGCTTTTTGTTAGAAATCTATGCACAAAGAAAATTCACTGCAGGCCCACATGGGAGCCTAGAAGATGCTTCAGTTAACAGTCTCGTGACCGCCACTAAAAACTTAGCCATAGTTGCCATAAACGAGAAAGAGTTGAGAAAGAGTCTACTACAGGAAATAAGAAATGTGAAATAAGAGTGCATTTTAAAGGAAAAGCAGCCGTACCAAACTGCCAAATCCTACTTCAAAGGTCATGTCCAAGGATATTAATTTCTTAAGGAAAACCTTTCCAACAGATTTACATGTGAGAAAAACCCCACAGTATGCTGGGAAAAACAAACATCTGCCGCCTGTGGTGCATTTGAGGCTTGGTGGTTTTTTCTGCAGAACAGTGAAGGTATATGAGCAAGAACAACTCAACGGCAAAAATAGCCGTTCCAAATTCAACAGGACTGTTATATGAAATAAAACTAACTGGATGAACAAGCATATCGCTTTCCAGCCTCTGAACACCATGTTTTCCAAGGAGCAAGGTGGGAAATAAGAGCCTGAAATACGGTTCATTTCCTGGTTCATTCATGGCACATTCATCCAATCCTTGAGGCAAGCTAGTTTAAAACTGTTCAAAATCACTTAAGGTAAAATATACCTTCGTGAAAGCTAATTTTTAAATTAATTTTATGCTTGCATTCCCTTGAGTCTTAATAAACAATCACTGAATTATTCTTGCAAGGTATTAAAAATGCAAGTTTTTAATGCAAGTAAAATACAATATTCCAGCATTTCGTGTCACACTGTTCTTCACATCTGTATTACAGTCATCTGGACCTTCTATGTGTATGCTCAAGACTCTCCAATTAGTTCAGTGTATCACTGATCTTTCCAGCACTTCCAGACTGTTCTTGGAAAGCCCAGATTTTGTCACTTCATGATTACTTCACTCCATTGATTACTTCATGGATCCTTTATACAAGAAAAAAAACTGTGATCATTTGTGGGGAGGTTTACAGAACTTCAGAAATACTACCTTGGAATAGCTTGATGAAAACAAGACAGCACATATAAAAAATAAAGACTTAAACATTAACTGGTCAATTTAAGCACTAATCTAACCTGGATGGTTGTGCAGGTGAGTAGAATCACAAGTGCTGCTGCCATCAATGTCTGGACTGACCTTAGGTTTCCAGTCTGACAGAAATATAGAACAAACGTGTACAACAGCAGCAAAAAAATACAACTGCTTTTCTTCAAGTCAGGTGTCCCGCTTTTTAGGAAAAAATTCTTCTCTAGCAGAGTCATGTCTTTCTTCTTACAGGGACAGAATTTTGATTTCTCATTAACATTATTAGTTGGAAGGTAAATCAATGGACTAGGCCACTGACACCTTTTTTTTTTGGCAGAACAGACACAGCTACTTTTCCAGGTCCTTAAAGAACCTGTCTGCTCGGGAGGTATCAGAGGACTCTTCACATGTCAAATCACTTGGTACCTTTACATAGGAGGAGAGAGCCTGCATGCTAGAACAACTTGAGCTGCTGCTTCCGAGGCCTTACAACCACACAAGCTCACACACACAGAAGATGCCCTGAACAGGTAACATCTGAAGGACTGACACACTGCTTCACAGCTAAGCACTCTCCTTGCCCCTGTTACCCATTTAAGTTTTCATCATCTGAGTTGACTGTGGAGATACAAGACAAAGTGTTCTACACAATCAAGCTCCCGAAAAGTCACTGCCCTAGGACATATCTAGAAGTATGAGAACACAAACAAATTCCTGAGTAAGGTGGGACTGTGCAGCACCAGACAGATAGACAAGATGCGTTTTTCAGAATGACAGGAATCTACATAAATCACAATGTACTGCGCTCTCCACAACATCTAGCGACAGAATTCATTACTGAGGTTACGAGAATCCAGACATAAACCTTCATAGACCCACAATGAAAGTCTGCTTGGGCTTTTACTTTGTCCTGGCAGATGTAATTTCCTATAGTAGAAAGAGTCTAAGGTTCCTGATTTCTTAGAGGCTATCTTGAATACTTTCTTTTGGCATTCATCATCTGGAGTCATCTGAGGGATTTCACAGCCTGCTGTGCTGTGAGATGAGGCTCTGCGCTCCCAGTGAAGCCGCTGTATTCCTCCCAGTTGTCTTAACCATTCTTCACCCAATGGGCCAGCAGAAGCTGAAAAATCAGTTGATTCACCATACTTTGGGGCTACAAGCAATCAGACAACAGCTTGCTGTTCAAACAAAAGTGGTTACGTAGTAGGCCACCCTCAATGGCAATCCCATCAGCCCGCAGCACTGGTGATGCATCAAAGTCAGACACTTCATGCAGCATGGAGAGGTCAAGTCAGAAGCTGAGTTGCCAAGCTTTGTCAATAAACAACTGGGCTAAAGCCTCTGCTGTGCAACTCCTTCTTTCATCGTATTCCACAGCTCTCCAAGTATCCAAAACAGATCGCCAACAAGTACTTCTGCATTTCAAGAGATCTAAAACTCAGCTGTTTTACCTCAGCTTTGGAGGTACCCAACCAAAAGCTCCTCCATCCACAATCTGACCTTCCTCTCAGAATCCTGAGGACAGACTGGCTCTATGGTTAACTGCCTTCCGTTGCATTTGACACCTCTGAAGACATAAGGCTAGTTGTGATACCATGGACCTCACAAGCCCTCCAGAGGTTCACAACTTTATCAGAAAACACCTAGGCTCCATGCTGTGTAGCTACAGGGCAAATTTCAGAGTCAGCTTTCCCAGAATGCTTCAGACCTCTGCTGGGCCCTACTCGCCACCTGGCTAATAGGTTGCCTTGCATGGATAGAAACAACAATAAAATTTGATCACTTGGCACACAGACCCAGAGGCATCCATTCTTATCATAATACTGATGCTGGGAATGCTGCCCAGACTTCACTTTCTCTCTGACAAAAGAGCCAATGCAATCTAGCTTCTGCCTGTGCTGCAGGAATCATAAGACTACATTTTGATAGGTGATCCTCTTCTCCCTCCCACCCCTAAGATTCCTGCAAAAGGTCAAGTATTTCTTCAATTTGTCTTATTTACAGAGTAATTAAAATGGAGAGGAACATTTTCAGGAACCACTTGATTAAAAAAAAAAAAATCCCACAGCTTTAAAATCCCATGGTCTTGGGCACTATCAAAATACCATAGAGCAAACAAGAACCCCAAACTGCACTAATGTTCTATCACATTGACTCTGCATCTTTGTGTACGACTAGTGTTTGGTTTCTTTCATCTTTAAATCGAACCACAGCCATGCAGAATCTCATTTAACACAGCTTGTGGGGCTGCTGACTTCTGACAAAGAACTCAGGTGACAGGAAGACACAGTCTGGGATGACTTCTTTCCAAGGAGATCGCTGCCTTCAGCAAATCAGTAAGTCAGAGCCATCATCTCAACAGCTTTGAACACGTGGAAGTATGACAGGAAAGGAAATTAGGATTCACTCCAGATACATTCCCCCCCACCTTGCTGCAAATGGTCAAAATCCTTCACCGTGAGCAGACTTAACAGGTACGTAAGTTTTCCTACAGAAGATGATGTGGACTACACTCAAATATTCAAGATCATAAAACAACATTCCCAGGGGAACCAACATAACCTGTGTTGGAGTTTGAAAAATTACTACTTTTTCATTCAAATAAAACATATTCACATAGAAACATATCTAGATATTTTTGACATTTTAAACAGACTTTAAGTACTAAGAGTCCTTACAATTAACGTTCTTCTAAAAATCATAAAAACACTTCTGTATTAGCTCAGAAGTATTCCTCCCCAAAACCAAAACAAACATCTGTGTGTCTGTCATAACTCTGTCTTTCACAAAAGAACACTCAAAGTATGGTAACTTTCCCCTGTTGGATCTGACACACACAGAAAACAGTTGAACATCAGCCATCGTGCATTTTAGTTGTCAGAGATGGTAACTATTTAAAAAGAATATGGAAACCTTAAGGTCTAGAAGTGAGCAGCTGACACAGAGATAGTTGAACATTTAGTCTGTTCCCCTGGACTTATAAAAATGCACATATTCTATTAAACGGCCTGTACTGAAACCAAAATCCTATTGGCATTAGAGGCACAAAAGCACAGAATTCTTGCCTCACTCAATAAAATCTATTAAAGCTCTGCTAAAACATACACACCTTAAAATTTGTATGTTTCCACCACTGTAAGGTAAAGTGAAAGAACCAGTACACTGACATTAAATCTTAAAAGTGGCAGTGACTACAAAAGCAAGGGAAGTACATTGAGACTAAATTCATGCGCATCGTATCAAGAACATAGAGAAAGAGGTTTGTATTTATACACTAAACTCTCAATTTAGGCTCCTATTGATGTAATCTCTAGTGATAAAACCCCCACAATGCATACTTTATAATCTATAACTGATTAGCCATACTTGAATCAACACCAGAATTTTATTAAAATGTATTGCAAAGCATTTTCCTTCAGACTTGCTATGACTTACCAATATTGCTTTGGGAAAACCTGACTGCAATAAGGATGCTTAACTAAGAAGCAGATGAGGCAGCTCAGAATGCTGTAAGAGATCTGTGCATTCTCTGGAGATTCCAGCTGTTGACAATCATTTATATAAGGATATAGAAATACATAGAAATACAAATATCTATCAATAAAGTTTGGTTCCCAATAGGCCCATCCATATTACCCAGAATACAACCTCATTTCTGTGCAATAGTGATAGTATATTTGCAGAACAGCCAAACTCTCCTCAAAAAGTCTTTAGAGGAGACAATCAAGCACAGGAGCCTTTTTCAGACAACAGCTTTTAGCTAAAGATACAAGACATTACACCCAGTCTCCTTCTCCCTTTAAAGTCACTAACTATACAATACTATAAAACAAAACAAAAAGAAAGGCATGTGAAAATATTTCAAATTATCCTAGACAACTTCAGAAACTATTTGGCCCATGTGTAGTACCTAAAATTAGGTACTTCCATGGTCTATAAATTAGATCCTTTTGGATAAAACTTCAGAAAGTCACAATCTGATATTCTTCTAACGCACAATATCTACATGGTGACCTGAAGGGCTGTTCTGGCTTTCTGCTATTACCTGATGTTACAGAAACAACTGTAAGTCTTTGGCAGAGAAGATACAGAACTGAAAGTTTTATCTTTTTTCACATTCAGTGGTACAAAAAAAACCCTTCTGTATATTACTTTGATAGCATTTGATTATATCTGACCTCAAGTGGACTGAACTTTCCTTCATCTGTTTAAAAAAAACCAGGGTAGTCCTCCTCCTGATACAGCAAGGCCGATTTGTTATACACAATGCTGTTAGTCCCATCCTCAGAAAACACATCATATTTTTTTTGCAAAAGGGATTACACATTTTATTTTTATATCTATATCTGTATCTCTAAACTCAAAAGAAAACTATAACTATGGAATCAAAAGTCCTTGATCACGAAGTCTGCACTAGAGACTTAATCTTGCACACTTGGTTTCTGAAATGTCTTTAAACAGTTATTTCAGAAAAAAAAAAAAGGAATTAGGGGAACTAGGAAAAAAAAATCCTAAGTAATAAAGCAAATTGGATACTGCTACAGTATCCTTTTACTCAGTAGGATCTTATAAGATATGACCATAAAAAGAATTTCCATCCTTACCACTTGCATGATGATACTGAACTCAATTTGCAAGTCTAAACTCAAGCTACCACTGCCTCAACTTGTGCTGCAGCTGAGCTGAACAGGTTAGACTAAGGCAGGGCTGCCTCACGTAGGAATTCATACACATTGGTAACTCACTGGAGAGACTAAGCTGCTCAAAAATCCTCCAGTGTCACAGTTATTACACCTAACAAGTACATATTCAGAACACTGGAAGGTTATACTGCCTCTAGTTCTTTAGCCACCAAATCATGGACACTTTCAACTTGACCTAAGATTTCTAATGACAGATTTGTGGGAAAAAACCCAACAACAACAACAACAAACTACACACAGAATAGACCTGAAGGGCACAGACAAACACAGGGCAGGAAAACTCAACACAAAGTTCTTGGACATGCTGTGAATTTCTCCAGATGCACAGGACTGCTGTGCAATCAAGGATCTGAAAGAAAACTAAGAGGTTTTGGGTTTTTTTTGGTTGGTTGCTTTGTTGTTGTTGGGTTGGGGTTTTTGTTTGTTTGTTTTTAAGAAAACCCACAATGAAAAGAACATGCTGCAAATCCTGGTGACAGGCCATTTCGAGAACAATACAGATCTCTTCTGGTTAACTGCCTGGAAACAGGTTCATTTTATACAGCAAAACCACCTTCTACGGACAAACACTATAAAAAATGTATCCTATCCTAGGGCTGTATCCTAAAAAAAGGACTTTAAAAAGAATAGTTAAATTAAATCTATAGTTTCTTCAGCCAGGGAGAAGTTTTTGTCAACAGCTCTCTAAATGGACACAAACTGGAACACAGGAGGTTCCACTGAAATTTGAGAAGAAACTTCTTCTCAGTGAGGGTGACAGAGCACTGGCCCAGGCTGCCCAGAGAGGTTGTGGAGTCTCCTTCTCTGCAGACATTCAAAGCCCGCCTGGACGCCTTCCTGTGTAACCTCATCTGGGTGTTCCTGCTCCAGCAGGGGGATTGGACTGGATGAGCTTTTGAGGTCCCTTCCAATCCCTAACGTTCTGTGATTCTGTGAAAGGCACCAGATATCTGTTGCCACCTGATCTAAAAAGCACCCATCTGTTTAAGCCTACTGAGAACTCGGACACACTTGGTGTTCTGCACGTACCTTTAACCACTCTGACAACGCCGACATATGCTACCAAACTTACCTGACAGACGCTTTCCTTCAGCTGCATTTAAATATACTAATGTGGAAGTTAAAGCATCATCCCACGAGTTGTGGCTGAACAGGGTGTTCCAAGACAGACTTCATGTCTACATGACACGACATGAACGGTAACTACACGTTACCATTCTTTACAGTGCTTGATAAAGACACATCCCTGTACAGAGATGAGTTCAAGGCTCATGGAAGAAGGGGCAGAAGGGAGAAAACAGGCATAAGTTATGTTTTAGGCAATTAAGCATACTTGAGGTGGGAGAAGACTCCTAAAATACGACCACACATTTTAAAACATGCTGTATAACAAAACACACTCAAAATGAGAAGTCACTTTCACAGAATCACAGGAGCTGGAAGGGACCTTGAAAGCTCATCCAGTCCAACCTCTGCCAGAGCAGGATCACCCAGACCAGGTCACACAGGAACACGTTCAGGTTGGCCTTGAATGTGTCCAGAGAAGGAGACTCCACAACCTCTCTGGGCAGCCTGGGCCTTGCTCTGTAACCCTCACAGTAAAAAAGTTTTTCCTCATGTTTGCATGGAACCTCCTATGCTCCAGCTTGGGACCACTGCCCCTTGTCCTGGGCAATTTATTATGTCCTTTATTCTTGGGAGGTAGAGAAAGTAGGTTAGACTTCCCTGTCTGTGTTCCAGAGTGGCATAAAGAAAAATATAAAAGCTTTTCCACCAATGTTGAAAGACACCATCAGAGAAATACGTACATTTGTGACAGTTATATTGTTCAATACAGTTTTTGAAAATTTCCTGCTTATTTTAGTTCTTGAAAGTTTGCCCTGCTGCAAGAAACTGAAGACACTTGACATTCTTCTGTTATTGTGACTTCTAACAACAAAAGGGAAAAGAAAAAAACCAGCAAAAAACCTCTGACACTAGCAGCTTTTTCTATTTAGCAAAAGCACAAGAGCCAGCAGGTGACACTTGAATCTCATCCAAATTCAAACAGGAAATACACTTCAAATAGTTATCAATTATAGACTGATTCATCCATGGCTGCAGTGGATTGTCCATTGCGAGACGACTGCTAAAAGCATACTGGATACATTACAGTTAAGTGCATTTATGTTGGTTTCCTTTTGCCCTGAACTCCATGAACAGAGAACAATCTAAAGTAAAATTCTTCAAACCTGAAAACTACACACACGCCTCTGTTCAGACACCACGCAGAGCTCCCCACGCACAGGATCACTTCACATTTACTGGAGACAAAGTTTCACCGCATGGAGCATGGACTGACACAGGAAGATCCAGGATCTTTCCAGCACTGTCCCATTTGTTGTTAATTAATAAGATTTAAACTTATTAAAAAAACCAACACAAAAACAAAACAACAAAAAAACTTCCAAAAAAGATGGAAGCAGAGCTATTTCAGGTGTGTACATTAATACAGCCTGTAACGTGTATCTTTTAACAAAAAGCTAAACTAAGTTTTACAGATACACTTTAAATTACTAATTACCCTAAGTAATTGCTGCTTCATTATTATTTTCTGGGATAGTCAAGGAAAACAGAGCATCTTTGCATGTTCCCTTAACTTTGGTATTTCATTTCTTTCCCAAATAAATTAATACAATTCTTACTTTAACCCAGAAAAAAATGCAAAAAGGAGTTCAAATACAGAGGTAACCTCTGTCCCTCCCTACACCGAGAATCATCTGGATTCTATTAAACTGTCAGGCAAGTACCAAGGTTAATAGAAGAGAAATAAAAGCACCAGCAAAATGTTAAAAACTGATAGCTTCTTTATAGGCTATACTGAAGCTCTACACGAACCTCAGCTGATTTAACACTTCAAATGCACGACATCTATTTTACAAACATTATACAGGCAAAACTGCAGCTAAGTATTTTTACCTGCTGTCCTAGTTTATAGAGCAGCTGCCTTCTCCTCCTAAGCGGCTTACAGAACCATTTACAAAACAGCAATCAATACTGTGAAATTTAGGAGAAGGAAATAAAGACTTGCATATAACGTTATCAGATTATCCTATCTCTTACGTTTCTGTGTTTTAATCTTTTGTAACACAGAACACAGGCTACACATAGCACCACTCAAAGATTCAGCAAGAAAGGGGCCCAACTGCAGAAGAATACCTCCCAGGCTCTAAAGAAATTCAGCCTCATCTAGGTGTATGCTCAGTGACAAACTTGCATATGACTTACAAACCTCACCAAGAGAAGCATTCCTTGGAGTACTTTCATACTTTACATAGATAATAACAAAGCAACTGAAGAGTCAGTCTTCAGGTAAAGCCTTTTTGGCATAATATCACTCCTACTAAACCAGAAAGCCATTGAGTTTCCTTACTCCTTGCAGAAACAAATTTCAGCCAACTAATGCTGGAACTTCAGCATTCCCTATTTGACAAGAATGCAAGACAAGTGCTGAGAGATTTCAACACTGGATAGTTTCCAAGACTATTCATTGAAAATGGAAAAGAACCCCAGTTCAGGGTAGCAGCTTCTTCATTCAGGTGAAGAAAGGTGAAAGGCTGTCCAAGAGCAAATTGAAGGGAAACAACAGAAAAAAAATCAGTGTTCACTGAAGTGTTTTATAAAGGATTGGCCATTTGCATTTAGCCTCTGTTTTCTTTTTCCAGCAAGGTACATCAATTAAAACTCCTATATGTATAGCATATAACTAAACAAGATTATAATAGGAAGAGATATATACACACTGTCATGACCACCTCTGCTTGCTCAAATCTGAAATGCAACCGTTGGAACAAACAATTGTGGAAAAAACGTACAGGTTATGGATTTAAAATGTGTAAGATTATATCTCTTACAAAGCCAAGAAGGAACAAGATCGATATTCCAATTTTTTTAACTGTAAAAAGACTTAAATAAATGTCGCTTCTGTAGCCCTTCCTTATAAACCACAGGAAGTTAAGCAAGGATGAAACAACCTTCCACTTTTTCATAAGCAGCTCTGAAAACAACTAGAATTGACACAGAATTACACAGCCACGCAGCAGCAGGCTCAGTTGATAAGAGTGTCTTCCACATTTCCCCACCGAAGCACAGAGCTTTCCTGTCACCCCTACCAACTCAACCCAGGGTCAAGAACGGGTTACTTTCTTGGCATTGCACTAACGGTGGAGGATTCTGCAAAAGAAAGTATGCACCCCAGATATGCCCCTGCATTTACTTCAAGTGATTTACTGAAGAATGCAAGTCAGGAAACAGCTTTCAAGCACATGAGGAAGATTAGAAAGTCTGACTTGGTTTGGTTGGCTCTAGAAGAGCCACAGGATAAAACAATAGAAGTTACTAAAGTGAGCAGAAAAAAAGAAAAGCTTAAATAGAAGTTTTGCTGAGAAGCAGTACTCTTACACATTCCTTCTCCCATCAGTATATTCTCAACACTGAAATAGAACAAATAGCTGAGTACACTTAAACAGAACCACACAAGAAGTCAGTAACAAACTTACAGCTCTTTATATTTAAAAAGAAAACAGAGCATGAAAGATCTAAGCAATGCAACCAATTCTTGATCAAAGCAGCATGCAATCGTATTCTGGCAGGCCCTAGAGCAGATGCCTGCCATTAGTGTAACATAAGCATCTCCAGAAGTTAACTCATCCTTATTTAGTAAGAAAAAGAATATTTGGGGTAAGAACAAAAAAAACTAAATTTGAAGTTACAGGAAACCCTGGAAAGGATGAGCTCAAGACGCTGTAATGTATTTTGTTTGTGCCCTGTACTTCTGGAAGTAAGGTGAGATCCAGAAATTCCCAAGTGCTTTAAAATGCAAGATGTCTGTCTCTAATAAACCAGAATGTCACGGGATAATTCAGTGGTCTGAGTAAATGAGTTTTAGGTTGTCAAACCATCAAAAGCCCACTTAGATCAGACTACACGGGTACTGGCCTTTCCCAAAATCAGCGAAGGGAGTGAGGAACATGACAAAACAATGATGACATGGGGCACAGATACGCATGACTCAAACCAAAAACTCCTAATGGTGTCCTTGACCAGGACTGTTAGCTCTTGCTAAGGCTTGCAGAGGCAGAAAACAGCCTCAGGTTACTTCGTGTTTCTTGAGCCAGCCTGGGGGGCAGAGGGAACTCCCCCTCCAATATTCTTCAAGACACAGCTCAAAAAGCTTGAAGATTCAAGAATTCTTCTGCCAAATGAAGAGCTTGTAGGCTTTCCTTGTCTACACGCTCACTCAGGGGTAAGGTTTATCCCCTTGTCAACAGAACCTCATGCAATGCAATTTGTACAATGACAAGATCAGTTCTTTGCACAGTCCAGCAAACTGGTTTGGGGGAGGTGGGGCCTTCTTGGCTGGTTGTGCGGGCTGTGTTTTCTTTTGTTAAGTAAGTTGACACCTGCCCAGAGTTTCTCCTTATTAAAAGTAGCAAAATATTATTTAACTCAAGAGGAAAATTCTTAGACACTGGAAAAATAGCAGTTCAGATTCTTATAACGTAATTTTTATCACACTACTTGTAACTTGATCCTAACTGACAAACTGGAAAGCAGCTTCAGAACCCTATTACCTGCCTCCAAGGGAAGAAAAAAAAATCCTAATAAAAAAAAGACATCTGATCATTTGAAAACTGTATGATAAGATGCTCTGAAAGATACAGAATATGTTAAGACAAATACAGGAAAAGCACTAGCAGGATCGCAGAATCACAGAATCGCTCGGTTGGAAAAGACCTCTGAGATCATCACGTCCAACCGTTCCTGTCTACCCACTAAACCATATCCTTAAGTACCTCGTCTACCCGCTCCTTAAACACATCCAGGGGTGGTGACTCCACCACCTCCCTGGGCAGCCTGTTCCAGCTTCTGACGACCCTCTCAGGAAAGAACTTCCTCCTTAGCTCTAACCTGAACCTCCCTTGGCACAGCTTGGTGCCGTTTCCCCTTGTTCTATCCCCCATCACCTGGGAGAAGAGACCAGCACCCACCTCTCCACACCCTCCCTTGAGGCAGTTGTAGGTGGTGATGAGGTCTCCCCTCAGCCTTCTCTTCTCCAGGCTAAACAAGCCCAGTTCCCTCAGCCGCTCCTCATCAGGCTTGTTCTCCAGAGCCCTCACCATCCTTGTGGCTCTGCTCTGAACATGCTCCAGAATCTCAACATCCTTCTTATAGTGAGGGGCCCAGAACTGAACACAATACTGGAGGTGCGGCCTCACCAGTGCCAAGTACAGGGGGATGATCACCTCCCTGGACCTGCTGGTCACACTGTTTTTAATACAGGCCGAGATGCCGTTGGCTTTTCTGGCCACGTGGGCACAGTGCTGGCTCATGTGAAGCCGACTGTCAACCAACACCCCCAGGTCCTTCTCCTCCAGGCAGCTTTCCAGCCAGGAATGAGGCAATACCCTTCTGTTCAAGTTGTCAGATGAGGCTTTCAAAGGTTTACCAACAGGAGAAAGAAGAAACAAAATTCACCTATCAGCTTCTAAGGTCATAACAGAGAAAGGCGCCTTAAATAACTGAATAACAGAAAAGCTTTATACTTTGACTGGGATGAAGAGGAGGAAGACTGTTTAGGATAATGAAAGAGGTAAGAAAAAGATGTGGAGAGAGAAAAGTTTCAGCTACTGCTCCTCTCCAAACGAAGTTAAAATACTCCGGAATTCAACCCAGCCATACAGCAAGAGAAGGATTCACCACGAAGCTCCTCAGCCCTGCCATGCTGCTTCAGCTGCTCTGACTCCACAGACCAGCATCCAAAAATGCAGATTATCTACTGCACTTGAAGTAGGGACAAACGACGTTTCCATTATTGCACAGTAATAGCACGTCATTTTTCTACAGGTCTTTCAGCAATTAATTTTAAAAATACGGTCACATTTTTTGAAAATAATTTCAGACTTTTAAAATTCTTACACTCTTCAGTCAACTGCTCTTTCTTTCACGTGGCCATGAACGTTAGACGTTTTCACAGCTTAAGCTCTACCTACATATAAAGTTGAACGTATTTTGATGAGCTACAAGGGCCTCTTTTTGTTAAAAAGCATGACAGAATACAATACTGAACAAACAGAAAAGCCCATTTAATACTTTACACTCTTCTGATGTTAACGTTTTTAGGACAAATCATTGTGTGAAATGCCATTTATACAGCACCACCAAAACGTGCAGCTACCACTGAAAATCAGATAAAGCACTTTCCAAGCCACTGTCAGCAACAGCGAACCCAGAATAGTTTATGGAGAATCTAAGAACTACTGAAATGATGATGTTTGCTGCTGCAGTACTAAGAAACACTGCACAACAATTACAGTGGGAAGTTGCCTATAATCTGGTCTTATCTTTATTACATTTATTATCTTTATTTTGTCCTCCTTAAAAAGACTTCCTCTGATGCTCTTCAGTTTATGTGCTACCAAAACTAATCAAAAAAAGCCACTTTTGGTATAAGAAAGTTTTAAAATACAGCTGTTACAAAGAACATACTATGGGAGGAACCATTTAAACTTCTTTAATTAATCCTCTCTGCTTTCTGACAGTATTGACATTTAAATTGATCATTCACATTTAAATGATACACAAAAAAAAGAAAATCAAAAGACAGGGAAGAAAGCCCAAAATTCCAAGGAATTCCAAATGGACTGGTTTTAAATGCCTGAGTTAATGCAGTAAGAAAACAAAACAAATCCCACTTAATGAAAAAACCATAGTTGTGTTCGCCTGACATTTTATTGAGTTTTCTGTGATAAAACTACAGCCGTATTTGAGAAAGTCCACAGATGTGTTTTATTTCTTGATGATGGTGCAATAAATTTCAATTAAAAGCAATAACAAAACGGAAAACATCGAACACAGTTTTAAATAAAAAGCCAAGAAAGATACTAAATGCTTATTTGGTATCCACCTTCTAATGATGTTTGGAGAAAAAACCCAGGCCATAGAACAGTAACTGCTGCACAGTTGCTATCAACGCACAATGTAAGCAAATAAAGGAATGCTCTGTTTTCTGGCCTAACTCATACTAAACATGACTTGCAAGCGAACACTGGTGCTTCAAAGCTACCTTCATACCTGTGCCGTACAGAAATTGTCATTTTCAAACAGTCAAAAGAGAAAGTAGTAGCAACAAGAAGATAAGCTAAGAGATCTCACTTAATGCCAGTACACTGCTGATATTTGGAACAAATAAACCCCAAAGAAGAGGTGAAAATGATTCCTGCCTTTACTAAACTAGAGAAAATTCCCCAAATACACCAATCTGCCTCAAGGTTTCTGGTCCTTCACCAGGTTACAACATGGTTTCTTTAGCAATATGATTTAAAGATTTAAAATAGAAAGGATTCTGTGGAGTTGAGTGATAACTTTCACATTTTATAATATAGCCAAGAAAAATCCAACTGGAAAAAGAAAGCAATTATTTACTTGTGCAAGACGTGCAGATGGCCAGAACACCAATTCAAAATCTGCCAGAGTTTATTACATTTTATTACAGAAGTGATACTGTTGTACTCTCTTGAGTTTGAAAACCTGATGTGCAAAAACTGATAATCAAAAACTGACAGGAAATATTTTTCAGTATACCTGTTTAAAAATAACCGCTTACAGGCCAAGAGTTTCACTTAGAGCCATTTCATATCCTACCTCACAAAAGGAAGCAAGCAAGCTACTTCAGTTCACTACGAAGTAAACTGCCTCCCTCCAAAGTCCTACAATAGGATTTTAACATTTCCAGAGAAATCACGGGACTCACGAGAGGTACGTTAAGAGTTACTCCTTTCCTGGTAAGTTGCTTCTCATGTTTGTGAACCACTGCCAAATCTAACACTGACAGAAGAAACACTTCAGAACTTCAGCATTTTTTAAAGTCTTTCCATTGTTTCAAATCCACTCCTAGAAACAAACAACATTTAAAATCCATCATATTATGTTCTCTTTCCCAGGTCACAAACACCCATCATTTTAAAAAACATGAGTAGTAAGTGCTGTAGCACAAGATTATGCACAGTTACTTTTGCTAATACAAATGTTAAGATTTAAAATAAAACAGGAATCAAATCTAGACCAAAAAAAAAACCAACAAAAGAAAGAGCTAGGCATCTACCCAATAGCTCCCACTGACAAAATATTCAGATCGAGATTTTCAGATAGCCTGTAGCACTAAGCCATTTGGCAGCTCTCCTGCCTCAGTTCTCCGTATAAAGACGGACTCAGGGAATAGAAGACTGCAACAAATGGGGGATAAACAGAAAAAATAGTCTACATAGTTTTTCATGTCTCAACCTAGACCTTTAGAGAGCTAGAACTTGGGCCATCTGAAATAAACAAGCCTTAGTTAGAAGTAACTAATTTTAGAATCAGTGAATTGGAAAAAAATTATTCTGTAAAGTCTCCTTCTAAAGAAAGATCTACCAGAAAAGCCCACCAATCTGACCCTAAAAAAGGACCATCACTCAGTGCCACTTCTATTAGCAGAGATCTTCCCTCAACTGTGAAACAAAAGGAAGATGGTGCTACCCTAGCAAACTATAGACTGAAGTCTCAGCTTTCATTTTAACTCCCTGATACGCAATACAAATCAAATTTAACCACTGCAGCCAGATGAACGAACGTGGCCGACGTTGAACAAGGTCAAGGAAATTTTGCCCCTGTTCTCCTTTCACTAATTCCAGTCCAGTAAAATGATGCCAATTAAAAAGGACCAACCTATTAGCCTGGCTTAAAAATCAGATGAGAGACAAACTGTCCGAACTCTGCAGGAGGACAAGATGACCACCTCACATGAACTGGCAACCCCACACATCCAAATTGCTGTCAGGTAGAACCTTCACCCCACAGAGGCTGGAAGAGACCTCTAGAAGTCACTTAGTCCAACCTCCCGCACAACACAAAGCCAAATAAGTTATGTTAAGTTGCTCAGGACTTGAACATGTCCAAGAATGGCAGATCTGCAGTCTCCCTCAGCAACACACCCCACTGCCTCACTATTCTATTATTATTTTCTTAATCCAGTAAGAAGTTACCTCGCTGTAATGTGTAACCATGAATTTATCACCCTTGCGACATGCACTCCTGGGAAGACTCTGTCTCCACCTTCTCCAAAACACCCATGGGGTAGCTGAAGACAACAAACAGAGCATTCCTCAGCCTCCTGCAGGCTGAACAAACACACCTGGGGCTTGGCAGCCCCTATGCTGCAGGCCATGCCACTGCATCAGTCTCTCTCTCTCTCTCACATACTGGGGGGACCCAGGCCTTGAAGACTGAGCCTGCTGGCTATGATTTCTGTTCCAATTCAGCAGAACAGTGAGTCAAAACCAACTTTAGGTTTAGTCTTGACCCAACTACTCTCCCCTCAGTTGCAGACCAGAGCTAGTACCCCATGTAACCAAAAAATGGGGTTCCTCAGATAACTGGTGTGATGGGTTTGGTGTTAGGGTTTGTTTGTTTGGTTTGGTTTGGTTTTTTGATAGACTGGATTTCTGACAGATCAGGAACATGAAATGACTTAACCTGGTCACCACAATTGCTAGATGGAACATAACAAAAGAAGTGAAAGGTGCAGAACCACCCATTATCTCACTGCCCCATCAGACAGGTGAACAAATACACAGCAGAGTTCTACAGCAAGAGCAGCACTAGAAACATACAGCGTATCCTCCATTTGCAAGGTTGTTAGCCCAAATACCATGTTCATTTAGTACCAAAACAACTTTGTTGCTTGCCATGGCAGATTAAGGGAAGTGTTTTTTATGAAGATCTATGCAAACATTTTGCATGGTAAGCCTGCGTGGGCAGAAGCACCATGACGCAGGTATGCACACTGCTAACTTGCAGCGTGACTGCAGCAGCTACGCTCTACTTCAACTAAGGCAGGTGGCGGCTGTTGGTGATACAATTCTACCCAGAGCTCTGCCTCTATTAATTCACCCTGAACCTACACGCAGGGGCTTCACCAACATGGTCAGACTGCTTGAAGTTTCCAAACTGGCACAAATACTTAAGTACAATACATTATATGTGCATTTATAGTCTCTTTCTCACTTCTAGGCATTATACACACTGAGATCTCAGTTTGAAAGTGACGAAACTCTCCGAATGGCACTGAAACTCAGTGTAGATGTAGATATTGGAATAGAAACAGAGGTGTATTATTTGGGTTGGTTTTTTTTTATACCAGTTACTTTTATGTCTTTTCACCAGCAGCTGCATCCGCTACATACTGCTTTTTGGGAATAAACATTTTTTAACCAACACTACACACATTTTGAATTATGAGCATGGGACACAATAAGTTGAGAAAACACTGAGAAGAATTCAGCTAAAGAGAACATAAGGTGATCAGGTCATTTACTTTTACTAGATGTAGTCTTACTAAGAAAATGAGATAGAGCATCCTTGTTCAATTTTGCTTTTAAGGCCAAATTTTATCGACCTTAGGGTAAACTCAATCTTCCCAAAAAGTTTATGTTCAGATTTTAAGCTTGTGAACCGTAACCAGTTGAGAATAGATTTCTCATGCTTAGGCCTCTACCAGAGACACTTCTGCCAGGAGAGGTAAAAAACCACAAGACTCCCTGGAGTGAAAGAGAAGGAATCAGTTTGATCCCTTTGGTCTGGGGGAGCTCAGGGACCAAACAGCAGCGACTCCAAAAGAATTTTCATCAGAACAAGATACACTCTGTAAGTGCTTCATTCTAACTAAAACAACTGCAGAATTTAGCCACAGGACTCCTCATTTCAGTGGGTGATTGCTTTTATTTGTGGGAGGAGAGAGGGGAATAAAAGGAATTCCTTTGACAAGAGAGCTGCATTGCTAACCACAACCCAGATCATTTTACCTCTTTTGCTACAAAGCAGTTACATACCATGAAGAAAAATTCCATGATCGAACAGCTTCATATTATTTTACAAATAATACAACTCCAACCAGTTGCTAGAGAAGAGATGTTTGCAGTTGATTTGCTTTGTACATTTCACAGCATGTGATACACAGTATTCATCCTTCAGGCTCCAATGAATGTGGTATCTCATGCCCTTGCTGAGCCTTCCCACAAACAAAGCTGTACTTAGCTATTGAAGGAAATCTAGAGTTACTATATCTCATTTTTGCGACATAATACAGAAGGTAGAGGAAAAGAGTCAACACTTACAGACACCTGATTGACAGAATTATTTGCAACCTGAATTAAAAGGGGAGGGAGGGGGGACACACCAAAAACCACAACACAACACAGTCAGCATCCAAATTAAGATTTCCTCCTTAGTTTCTTTTACCTGGAAACACTTATGCAGCCTCAGAGAAGTATACAAGACGTATTAATGACTGTACAGGAAGAGTAGATATAAGCTGATGTTGCTGTATCTTTGCACTGTAACAACTACAGTAAATATCCCACAGAGCATTCTGTTCCAAAGCCAACTTGAAACTTGAAATACAAACACAGTTCTGTTATAAAAAGCCTTAATGATATTCTCTTACAGTTGTTTTTCGTTTTGTTTTGCTGGTTTTTTTTAATGGTGAAAGCTTTAAAAAGTGTGCACTAAGTACACAACCATTGTTTTGCCAGGGAACAACCCAGTACTGCCGCAGTGCAAACATTAAATGGAAATTATATGATCTTTAAAACACATTACTTCAAATTACTATTTTGTATCCATGGGAAGAGATGGGAAAACAAGCAAAATACACAAACCTACATCTCCATGAAAAAAGTAACTATTTACCTACAATTTACATAATACTGTAAATATAGGTAGCGACTTGAAAAATGAGAGGGCAACAAATGCATCAGATGATAAACTTTCTAGCTCTCAAAGAAATATTTTAAGCACAATAATCAGTTTCCAGAAAGTCCTTATAAACACTGTTGCAACTAAGCAAAATTAAACAAGAGCCACAAGGATTTCTGATATCTAAATATACTTCAGAACCAAGTTCTTTCCTAATAAGTTCTTACGCTTACTCGGAGCCAACCCAACCCCCCGAAATCCCCGGGAAAGGACAGGCACCGGCCGAGACGGAGCCTTTCTCCCATCTAGAGTGCCTGCAACGGCGAGAACGGCCGCGAAGGGAGCTGGCCGAGCAGAGCTGCGCTCCCTTTCCCCGGCCCCCTGACACAGGGAACCTCCCCGGGGCTCGGCCTGCCGAGGGGGCAGCGGCAGCGGCAGCAGCAGGGGCCGGGCCCGGCGCTGGAATGCGGAGCGGGTAACCCGATCTCCTCCCGCCCCTCCTCCCGCCTCGCAGCGTTTGGAAAGTCATTTCACCTCTTAAAATGGCATCCCGGCGCTGCCGAGCGGGGAGCAGAGCTGCTTGTGCCCTCTCCTGAAACAAGGAAGGAAGAGTATTTCTTTTTTCGTTACATGTTTCTTCCCGGAGGTCAGGCGGAGGAGCCGCGCCACCGCACACTCGGGGCTCGCAGTCGCAGCCCAGGTGCCCGATTGTTTCCTCTTGGCCTCGGGCTGCTGCCAGGCAAAAGCGACCCGGCTCCGGGAACAATTGCTTCTTAGATAAGCCATGAAGGTCTCGTTTGTTCAGTTCATCTCTACCCTGACTCAAAATTCACCTGACTTTCGCTAAACTTAGAAACGAATAGCCCTTACTCAGAAGCAAGGAATTAGTAGGAATAGCTCTCTTCCTTCCATCTGGAAAGCCTTGCATCTCAAAACCAAGCCATGCACGTACATCAAATAAGACAGAATTTCATTCAGAACCCCGCCACTTCATAAACCCAAATGAAAGGGACAATTTTGTTATTAATTCACTCATTTTTTAAAAAAACTATACACATATAGTTTGTTTAGGATACAATGACACTACAACGTTTAAGGTTTCAGCTTAATTACATCCATGCACAGAAAAAACTAACAAGCACAATAAAGTTACCCCTCAAGATAATACATGAGCTGGTCTTACAGACACCTGCGCTGTCTCCATCTATTTTCTCTAACAGATAGTATTTCTGTGGCATGAAAAAAGGCTGCTGCAAGTCAGAATAATTAAGTACTTCGCTGTAAACAAAATAGCCAAGATTGTTACCATTCTGAGCATACTGAAATGACTAACATACCATTGTACTACTAGATAAGAGACAAAGACTGGAAAAAAAATGTTACCTATCATTCTAGTGATAGCACGGTGTAAGAAGACAGAAAGAATAACTTGAGAAACATTTTTCCAGCAGCAGTAATTTTACTCAAACACACTACCAAAGCTATTCTATCAGGCACAGAAGAAAAGCCCTCAAGGTATCGCAGGAGGGTGCAAGTCTTTCGGGCATCAGTGTGGCAATGAGAAGCTCACGTGATTTTCTCTTGGAGAACTACCACAGGAGGTGGTTTATACTTTTGTTGGCTTAACGGACACTACAAAACACCAATAATGGTGGCAGTTCTTCTGTGGCTCTATCACGAGGAGACCTTTGGCCAGTGTACACGGTATCTGTAGAATCACTCTGTAAAAAACATCTCGCCAGCAGCAAAGTCTGCCAGGAACTCTTAACTGCCATCAAGTTTGGGGCATAGGTTTTTAAAGAGTGTTAAGAAGTCAAAACCAGAGCTGAGGTATCTTTAGATACAGGATCTTTCACTCACACAGTGTCTCCTATATCAGTTCTCAACTACAAAATAGGAACAAATTCTAAATGTTAAGAGATGTTGAACTGAAGCAGCCTCTTCAAACAACAAATCCCAGAACCCAGTGAGGAAGGTCAAATATCACTGTGATGGGGGCTTCTGTAAGACCTTAGAGCTGGAAAAAAACCCAAACCTAGAGTAGGCAGGATGATGAAAATTATCACCTTTATAAATATTTGATTCAAAAAACCCCCAAAAAAACCCCATAAAAACCAACAACAAACCACTGTGAACTAAATTTTTAAACCTTGGTTATTAAAGATGAAGGATCAGAAGCACTAACACCTGGCCACGTTACCCTTATGTTCTAGGCCAAGTAAATGAATGGTTGGGTTTTTTATGGATCAGAACAAAAATCCGACTCAGATGTTTTTGTTACTTACAGAATATGAACACTTTAAACATAAATATTTTTATTTACTGCAAATATTAACTTATATATGCAAAACCTTATTATTTTACAGAAGGCAAAATACAGCAATTTTGCTTGTATACATATATTTAATCTGCCAGATTATGCAAAACTCAACCTTTTAACTCTTTTTCCCAAAGGAATCTCTCATATCTGATACTCATCTCAGAATTTATTTCTGGATCATTTATCTCCTATTTATAATTTGTATCAAATAACCAAAATTCAAAATGAGATCACAATTTGAAGCTGACAGTATTTTCTGTTTTACTCAGCATTTCTATATTAACCAGAAAATAGTCCAAATATCCTAGCAAATCATCAATTATTATTTCTTTAAAATTATATTCAATAATGCTTAGTTGGTTGGAACAAAATTTACTCAAATTGTTGGTTAGACGTGGAAGAGCAGGTGTGTGTACGCCTCAAAACTGAAGCTCAAAACACCACAACACGATTACCTGACAGCTATTAAATGGCTTGCAAAAAGTTATTGGTGTTGATTCTCTTTCAGAAGACGTCACAGTTCCACCCTTAGCATCCTCCCCTAGCTGTACTTAGTTGTGTCTTCTTTTAACATAAACTTTCCCCTCCCACAGGTCACGTTTTGGTCTCAAGACCTATATTGGGGTATTCCACACAAGCACTACATAATAAAGAATATTAAGACAGCCCTAAAAATACAAAGGAATCCTAAAGGCTTCAATAGGGGTCAAACCCACTGCGCTGCACATGGTTTTCCAAAACAGCAGATAGAAAACATGACTCTGATGTTTTATGAGGACATTCACAAATGCCTTTAGTACAGTTCAGCACAAATCTCATGGCAGCAAAGATTACAACCAGTCACTGACGGAGGGGAGGGGGAAACAACAAAAATCAAACCCAACCCGACAACCCAAAACTCACATTAGTCAATGGAAATCAATTGTAACGTACGAAAAGTAGCGTCAGGAAATACACCTACTTACAACAATTTTAATGTTTTCACAGTCACAACCTTTTTTAAAAGCTACAGACCACATATCACAGAAAAACACAGTGAAACAATTATTATCTGCAGAAGAGACACAAAACAGGCTACATAAAGTACTGTTCAAAAGGAGTACTGAAGTGGAAAGTGTCCTCTAGCTTCTTTTAATTATACTGCTCCTGGGTGCACGAGCAATAGAGCCTGACAGGTGTCATTCTGAACTGTCCTTCTGAACACACTTCATTTCGTATGACAAGAGTGACTGTGAACATTGCTAACTGTTTCAGCAAGTGCCACGTTAGACACGATCTCTAATGTAACCGTGCACATGCAGTCTCACTGAGCTACAACTGAACTCTGTGAGTCTCGTCGAATGAAGCTATGCCTGTGTCACCGCTTTCAAGAGCGGAGAAACAATCTTCTGAAAGAGTATTTTAAAAAACTCCTACTGTTTTAAATAAAGTTCTTTTTAAAATATACTTTTAGAAACTTGCATTCTAAATTAAAATGAAAAACTCAACAGTATTGGCAAATTTGTTTGCATGAGGATAAAATATTTCATAATAAACCTTCCAAAAGGTGCGAGTTATGGATGATAATGCTT
>NW_010172617.1:54642-57184 GCF_000695765.1 Mesitornis unicolor
AGAGAAAATTCAGTGCAAAAAAACTAGCAGTCAGCAAATCCAGCATTTTCAAAAACAAGTAAGTCTGCAATACAGAATGTGTTTTCTCGTACAGTATAACAGGTTGAGTAGCTGGAGGACTGTGGACTGCATACGCACTGATACATAAACACGTGGCTGCATCAGCACTCCTATGACCTTGTCAGGCATTTCAACACTGTATTTTTAGATCATTCTCTCATACCAACTGCACTGTTAAGATGGCATTTAATTCCACTCTGTCCATTGTCAGAAAACCAGTATTCTGCTTCAACTGCAGCAGTTCTTTGAAAAATACATTTTAAAAGACTGTATTGAGTTCTCAAACGTTTCCCCATTCATAGCTATGAGCCAGCTTTGTGTAATACATAAGGAGTAACCCCACTTCACTTGCTAGATGCTATGTCACTTGAAGCTTCTTTCGACCGACTGTAAAACTCCATGGATTTGGGAATAGCATACGTGTTGTTATATCTGTCCCTGCTATATAAAGATTTTATTGTGCCTTCTCTCTGTCCTACTAAAGCCAAGGTTACATGAGTAAAACAGAAGAAAAAACTGAGCTGAATTGATTCCTTCTGCCCTGGCAGTGATGCCAAACACACACCTATGGTATTTCTGGTTGTCAGACCTCAAGTGATTCTTTCATCTCAGATCTTCCTCTTCATTCGGGGCAAGGGGATGGGAAATTGGGAGGAAGGGGGAAGTCATCACACATCAAACATTTTGCACTATGAGCAACAGACCTAGGAAGGCCTGGTTTCCTACAGATTTCTGTTCTAATTTGGTCTGTATCTTTTCCAAAAGAAAGTGCCCCAGCTCTCTCCCTATATCCTGCATGAATTCACTCTCCCTGTCCTTTGCAATATATCCACTTCGCCACTCACACACATGCTCCTCTAACCACAGTTCTCTCTTCCTTTCCCTCCCATGTCCTCTGGTGCCAAACAGCATGTCTCACTGGCTGGAAAGTTGTGCATATTGACTTCCCCTTATCAGCCATAACAAGTTCACTGAACACTTCTGATCATAACATCCTTCACCTCTGGGGTCATTAACACAGCTCAAGACCTTTGAAACCAAAACACTGTGACATCCACTCCATAATCTTACCAGGCATGTAATCTTCAAGCCTGCTGATACATGTAGCTCGTCTTTGAAGTTTTAGGTATTAGGAATTTGCCAAAATCCAAAACTTTATGTACTACATGAGACAGAAACACTTAACAAAACAAAGGACACAACTGCAAAAGAAGAAGAGCAAAGAGGAACACGGGGATGGGAAAATGAAGCTTCTGCTCAACCCATTTTTGCTTTGGGGAAGGAGTATATACTCAACATACACTAAGAAGGGACATGGGATCACTATTATTCAAGCTAATGAAAAAAAGTGTTCCACGCTGGGTTACACCCCCAAATGGCTGCCTTACCTCACAAGTCCACTACACTACAACTAAGCTGTGTCTGGAAGGGGCACTCTTGTTCTGTATGCCAACACTGGCACTCACTCTGCCCCACAACCACAGCTAAACTGGCATGAAGTTAAGCCAATTTAAAAAAAAAAAAAATCAGCTTTCAGCCAGGTTAAATTCCTACAGTATTAGGAGTGCCAGCCAGTGCTGCTATAAAGGAAAAGGCAAGGATGCGCAAGGGTGGCATTACAATGGAGCAGAACTGGCCCTTCGAGTGTACCCGGCTGCTTGGCTTGCTTATCTGTAGCATGGAACTGCCCTCTTCATCTGTCAGTTAAGTTACTCAACTAGCAGATTTTCAATGCAGACATCAATGGAAGTCTACCTGGCTGCACTGCTCCAGTCCTTAGGAAACCATATTATCAGTCTTTCCACACTAAGCAAAATAAATCATCTGAACAGAAAATGTTCAAGATAAGGCAGATGCTAAGAACATGTTACTTCATCTTTGATGGCAATATCATTGAACCAAACCCAACGAATGTGTCAATGAAGGCAGTTAGCTGTCAGTGCAATATAGAAGAAAAAGCTGTAGGCGTTACAGACACTACTGAATGTAACAGCAGAGGAGCTGCTATGCCTGGGTGTGTGTGGGTGTGATAAAAGGCATACAAATTAGCCTACTGCACTGTAGCAGATGTCTCGCCGAGCACCCTGTGACACCGCCTGCTATCAGACTGGTCAGAAAAGAAGGAAGATAAAAGTCCTCCCTTGCTCCATCCAGCAGCCTGAGTAGTTCCTGACCTACAGCTGGACACAAGCGACTGTGCTATTGCCATCAACAGACACATCCTTCAACAGATCTGTGTGATTGCAAACCTGGACAGTACTTTCATCCCCAGCCTCATATTCTGGCAGTGACTCTTCAGCTAAAGTATTCACTGTAAGGAAGGAAAGAAACATCACATTTTACTGTACTTGTAACCCGCTATTCCTTTACACTGCGGAGAAAAAAAAAGTTGTGGTGAAAAATTATTCCCTATCAGTTTCCTAATTTCATTTTAAGATCTGATAGATTACCATAACCACTTCCCTCTCTGCCATTTCTCTTT
>NW_010172617.1:57215-63266 GCF_000695765.1 Mesitornis unicolor
AGAAGCCCAAGTCTATTTTATGCTGCATCTCATTTGTACTGCTGGGGGAAGAAAAAAACAAACAAAAAATTACCTTCCAGTTTTAATGGGATTGTTGAAATTGTGTTACCAGAACTATGCAACATGCATGCCCATATATAATGAATGCATACAGCTGCATCATATTTAAAAAAAAAACAACTTGTAATTACAAAATGCTGCTTCAAAATTGGCTTAAATTTATTTAAGACTGTGCTGATTGTAAGAAGGGAAGTGCTGCCCTTCCTCTCCCCTTACTCCTCATATGGTATCATGGTAAGCTCAAACTTCTGAAAACCCAGTGTTTTTTATAGGATTGGTTTTCAGCCAAATTAGCAAACAGATCCAACCTTCCACCTGGTCACAAATACAAGTGACAGTGGAAACACAGCCAAAGGGAAGAAAGAGAGGAAAAAAAAAGTTTTAAAACCACAAGCAGATAGCTGCAATCTAAAGTTGGAGCTTCACAGCAAAGAGCTGTTTGGAAAACTATCGAAGATCTCAAGTGTTAATACCTAATTTAGAACCTATTACTGTTTTTCCTCTGAATTAAACTACATTGCACTTACTGTACCTCATCTGATATTTTCTCATCCAGGCACTCAGTACAGCTACAGCCAGTTTACAACGCATGTATCAGCTACAAGTTTCACCACCTCACCATCCACTCCCCTTTCCACGCTATTTCCAAACACCCAGAACAGAACAGGCCTTGTCACTTGCAGCCAGCAAGGCTGTTAGCACCTTTCTGCCACAGGGCTACTTGCCAATTTCTTCCTGGGAGCCCAGAACTGGCCAGGGCCTTCCAGATGTGCCTCACCAGTGCCAAGCTGAAGGGCATCATCACCTCCCTCATCTGGCCACAACACTGTCCCTAACACAGCCCAGGAGTCTGCTGGCCTTCTTTGTCACAAGGGTGCGTTTGCTGGCTCATGTTCAACTTGTTGTCCAGGATGACCCCTAGGCCCTTTTTCGCAAAGCTGCTTTCCAGGCCGTTAGTCCCGCATTTGTACCAGTACGTGGGGTTATTCTTCCCCAGGTGCACGGCTTTGCATTTCCCAGTGTTGAGCTTCATAAGGTTCTTCTCTGCTCACTTCTCCAGTCCATCCAGGTCCCTCTGAGCGGCTGCACAACCCACCTGGTCTATTAAACACTCCTCCCAGTTCTGTATCACCTACAAACTTGGTGAGGGTGTGTTTTGTCCCACCATTCAGGTCATTTATGAAGATGCTGCACCATACTGGAACACAGCATCAGCCCTGGGGCACACTGCTAGTGACTGGTCTCCAGCTGGACTTCATACCACCGCACAATCCAGTTTGGTAGCTCAGTTTTCAAGTCTATCTCATTGTCCGTTTGTCTAGCCTGTACTTCCATCGGTTTGTTGTTGAGCATGTTACAGAGGCACTGTCAAAGGCCTTATGGAAGTCAAGATAAACAATATCCACTGCTCTCCATGCATTCACTGAGCTAGTAATTTCATCATAGAAGGCTGTAAGACACCCACCAACACCACTCACGCTGATCTGCTGCTAATTCTGACCCATAAGTCACCATCCCTGGCAATACTTAAAAGATGGATAGATGTAGTGCCTAGGGACATGGTTTAGTGATGGAGTTGGCAGTGCTAGGTTAACAGTTGGACTTGATGATCTTAAAGGCCTTTTCTAACCCAAGGCATTCCATGATAAGCTCTCAACTGACTCCTCATCCACCCAAAAAGCAGAGCTTCACAAATTCCTATGGAGCTCTCACAAAAAACCCCAACCAACCAAGAACAACAACAACAACAAAACCCCAACAGAAAAAAACCCTCACAACACACTGCACACCTCACCATCGCAGGCTGTCCTTCCTGGTGTGTCCATGATCAGTGCTCACAGCACTTCAGCCATGTCAGCTGTCCCACCACATCTCTGATCACAGTAATACTGCAGCCATGCGGCTGCACACAGACCTCTGATTTCTCCTGTTTGTGCCCAATCTTTTCCACAATGCATGGCAAAAAGAGTGAAATAATAATAAAAAAAATATTAAACAGTCTGTGTGGTGGGAAACTTCATATTGGCTACACTTTAATAGTTTGAAACCTCATTTCACACTATGACAAAGTCACAGATGCTGGGGGGAAAAATCAATAGTGACAATGGAAAGTTAACTACTTGTGGAAAGGAAACATATGGATAGATATGGAAAGAGGTGCTGTGCAGTTCTGTACACAGAAAGGAGATACACAGTTCTGTTGCTTCTAGCTCTGGGTAAGAAACCTTGTTAGAAAAGGGCTCTCATGAAGGATGAGTCCCACCTCTGCCCTCCTCTCTGCACTCCGGGGCTCAAACCCAGCAAGCCCTTCTCACCACACCGTTGCTCCTCTGCCCACGCTCCCTGTTACCTGAGCCTACTCACCACCCTGCCCCAAGCCCCAGTTCTGCTCTCTCAAATCCTCAGGAGACCTTACATCTGGATTGCAGCACACCCACAGCTTCTCTTCACACTGAAAGTAACCTGAAGGAGAATTATATTACCTTCAGTTTTTCCAAGTACACATAGTAAGAAATGTCTTCCTGTAAACAATTACTTCTTCCAAAAACAGATACACTTTGAAAATTATATTCAAAATTTCCGAAAACCATGACATTTATCTTACATAACAGCAAACTTAAAAATTTTTACTAAAATACTTTGAAGCAAGAGTCACCTTGGTTATCTTTTAACAGAGCAAAAATATCGATAGGCTCTTGTACTAAATAAATCACCCTTTACATCAGCACTCAAACCAACCCCTGCTCAAAGACCTGCTCTAACATATGTACATCTCAGTACCAACAGGTAACTGATGAACACTAACATCACCAACACAGTACAAAGAAAAAGAGAACACAAAGGAAAATGTTAAATTACATGTTCTCATAACCCGCTTAATAGCTTATAGAGACTTTTTCTAACTGAAATAGTTTATCATTTTAAGATACTGTATAAAAACATGCTGTGGATATATACTTAAATGTATTTAATGTGCATTACAGTCTCAAGTAGCTCCTGATTACTGGGATGTAAGAAGCAGCTTCCACAGAGTGGTGTAATTCCACAGTTGTGTGCTGCAGACCGACTTGCGCTTTCCTCTGGAGCAATACTGCTGGCCACTGTTGGGAGCAAAACACTTGAAGCTGGGTTCTTCATTTGAAACATTCTTTTCTTACTACTGCACCCTCATTTCATATATTTTTAGTTGGTTATTTTTCCTGTAACCAACCTCACCTCTGAAATTAAGTCAGCAGAAATTAAAAGATGCTCATAAAGAGCCACCAAGAAAGAAAATCACAGGACTTCATTGCAGTGAACAACCATACGTGCTGCAGATGCTTAAGGACAAAGAATGAAACCAGCTCTTCCCTTCATTTCTATTCTCTCCCCCACCCCAGGTTCCTAAGACTATTGCTGAAAGTATTACAGAGAGATGTAACTATTATACAATGGCATTTGAAACTCTGAGAAAAAGTTGGCTAATGTCATTTCTGCAGCAGAAACTCAGGCTAAGGAATGCACAGCTGCTGAGCAGATGTATAATTTCAGCATTTAGATTCCAGTATTTCAAGGGTGATTTTTTTTTCACTAGATGTTTTCAGATTTTCTATTTCCATCTGGTTTTTGACCTCCCTCAGTTTAGTCCCCTCCTTTCTGTTTTAGCTCATTATGCCAAAATAATTTTCTAAATTAGAAACATCTCCACATTTAAAAACTTGTGAATTTGTAGAGAGGTGGGGGAGTGAAGCAGGGCCAGGGGCGGAACAACAACAGACAGTTCAACAGAGGCTCGGGTTTGAATAAAAACTGTTCAGTCTGGGTCGGGTTTTATTTTGCAGTTCTTGGTTTAACCCAGATTGGCAAGTCTCTAACTGCATTCCTTCCATGAAATGTTAAGAGTAGGAAACTGAAGAATATCAGCTCTATGGGAACGTTCCTACATTTCACCATTTCACCTCTGCCCTAACTTCTGAGTAGGACAATGTTCCAGGTTTTGATTCTTTTTTAGAGTCGTATTAAATTAATTATACTTGTAAACAAAAATAAATTAAAAAACCCCTCACCATGTACCAAAAGAGCTTCACAAAACATATAAAGATGAGTATAAACCAGTATCAGTGGCTTCCAACTTAAATCAATTAATGAAAAAGTAGAAAAAAATATTTACATGGAGTTAGCATTGTTCAAAAAAAATTCCGTTCATCGAACCAAGGCAGAAGACTAGGCCATACAACAGAGTCTGTCTGAGACTGTCCACACTGTGAGTCTCAAAGAATTATTATCACTAGTAGGATCACTGTTTCAGCTCAGAAAATGTGACAAATTAGCTGTGAAACTTATCAGATTTTTATTTTAACTTTAAACTCACAGTAATAATTTGTCTGGGTGAGGAAGGGCACAATCTTCAATCCTGATGAGTGGCACACACTTCACAATACTCCTACAGAAAATTTCTATAGGCTGTATTCACAAAAAAGATTAAATGGTTGTGAACTAGTAAAAATAAGATAAAATTAGAAAAATACCTCAATACATAAAAATAATAAAATGAGACTCAAAACGAGAATCTCTCATTCTGTGAGATATCGTTTGCTTTGTCTCTGAGAGAGGAGACATTCAAAACAAGTTTTAAAAAATATTTTAAAGCAATACAAATAAAATTCCTAATGAAACTTCCCATACTCTCTATCACCAGGGACATTTCCACTTAACACTTAGTAGCACTACTGAATTTTTGATTACTGCTAAAATCCCTTCAGTAATCTGAACAGAAGACCGTCTATATTTGGGGCATTGAGTCCGAGAACGCCTGCACCTCATTAGTTGGCAGTGCCTTCCCGTGCCCAATCCTATCCTGTAATTAACTCTCAGTTGTCCGGGCCAGTGTCTGACAATCCCAAGGCTTGTCCCTTGCACACCACAGAGAAGGATACAGGAGCATTTCTGAAACCTTCTCCAAGGCATTCTGTAAAAGATGAATTTCTCTTTCACGGATAAGGATATACAGCAAGGAGGAGCACACAGCTTTCTGTTTTTCTCATTCACATTTCCAGTCACTGTGGCTCCCTCTGTCTTCTTCTGATAAACCACTCCTGGCCTCATACTGCTCTCCCAGTTCTTTCATTCCCAAGCACAGGGCACAAGGGAATGATGCAGCATTCCCCATTTCCAGTATCCATTTTTCCATTACATTTGAGCTTATTCACCACTTCTGTACCCCTGAAATTCTGACTCTGAGCACATTTGCACAACAAATCCTTCATGAGCAGAATATTAATTCTCTGCAGAAGTGAAATCTCTGATGTCCTCCAGAAGTCATTTGGACTCTGCCCACTGATTTCCAGTCAAGTTTGGGATCAGGCTCTCACAGAAGTGTGAAGGCCTATGACATTTTCATTCATTTGTTGGTTGTCTTTTTTCAAATCAAGAAAAGGTTGCTAATAATTAACACTATAAAGACCAGAGACTTAAGGAAAAGCAAATTTAGACCATTTCAACAGCTGCAGCAGTGAAAAGGAAATCACTTCCATGAACCAGGTCTGAATCTGGTACGCATCTTCTGAAACTTTCTTTGATATTACTCTGATTTATCCCTGCTACATCTGCTTGTGTTTTATCGTCCAAATCATGGCAAGATTGGCATCCTTAAGATGGTGAACTGAGGGAATACAGACACAAAGAACTGCAAGTTGGTCCCACATTTTATGCTAATAAAGTTACCTGAAGCTATTATGTAAAGCAGTAATCTGAGAGATGCGCTGAGAAAATTGAAGTGATTTCAAATTCCTGTAAAAAGCATTGCTGCTGTTATAACACAATGCAAACTAAGCTACAGTACTGCAGAGCTGAGTTAGTAATACTGATTTTTTTTTCCTCTTTTAACACACAGCGAATTCATCACATACTAAAATTACCTTTAAACCTATTATATTTTCCTCTGTATTCTGGGAAAGTCTATTTTGGGGGAAAAATGAGCATCACAGTATATAGTCACATGCTGCAGGAATG
>NW_010172617.1:63297-67643 GCF_000695765.1 Mesitornis unicolor
GCACCCTAGGAACCACTACTTCATAGATTTTGTCTTACGAGGACCTTTTAAAACATTTAAAGTTCATACCCTTCATGATACTCAGAACACTCTTCCCCTCCCAGTGAACACAACTACCGGTGATTTTGGAACAGTTAGCAGACTTGGCTGATGATCTGAAGGAAGAGCTCCATCACACCAATCACTTTCACTGTAACAACAGATGCAGAAATTCTGAGATCACAGAAACACAGAACGTTAGGGATGGGAAGGGACCTCAAAAGATCATCCAGTCCAATCCCCATTGGTATTACCAGATGGTATATTATATTACCAGATGGTAATATACTGGACCTTAAATTAGGCTTTACTGTTGCATCTCCTTTCATCATGTGTATACAATCTATGAACACTATCACAATAATGAACTAGAGTTTATTTTCCTACTTCAATACTGATTTTGAATTTTATTAACCAGGTCATCATAAAACAGCAGACCTGACTAAAACGCACAGAATTCAAATGAAAGGGGAAGGCAACTACAAGAAACTCATTAGAAAAGCGGCATGAAATAAAACTATTTGGATTAAAAATCTGAATCAGAATAACTGTATTTTTTCATACCATTTGTGTAAGGAAAATGGAGGCATAACCAGAAACTCATGCATTTTATCACTACCACAACATGAAGTTCTCAGTCTTCTCTATATATCAAACATACAACAACCTAAAACGCTTCAGTGTCATAAACCTACTAGAATGAATTTTAAAATATGTATTGAAGAGTAGCAGAATAATTTATTTGTTTTTCTTCTGGGGGAGAGTGGGCATAAAACACACATCATAAGCTCTGTCAATGCACCCGCTGAGGTGCTGGGAAGCCAATTCACAACAAAGACCATTCTGGCACACTGGCAGCTTGTCCCCTAGTTGATGGCCTGGTCAGCAGTGGGCCAGCTATTTGTTTGTATCAAAATAAATCTCCTGAGGATTACATCTACAGAGTACAAAGTACTGAGCAGATATTTCTGGACTGAATCCCTCACAAAATCACTATTCCATTTATCTTCTCCATAAGAGCATTCAAAATGCTAAAATGATGTTTTCTTACAATAAACTCAAATGAGGTGACTATTTCAACTTTTTGTCCATTTCAAGGATCACCTATTCCAGCCTCCATAGTATTTTTAAAGGACACAATATAGCAGGTTAAATTTTACACTTGTTTTCAGCTTTAAGCTATTTTCAGAATAAGTAAAACTACTTCATGTCTGAGAATATCAAACCCTCAACAGACTTTACAGCCACTTTTAAGGGATTGCAAGAAAACCAGGTAGAAAGAAATCCCTTGTTTTCCCTTTAAAGCAGTAACCATTGTGGAAGGCACAGAAGACATCATTGTGACTGGGGACCATCAGTACAAGTGTGGTGTGGCGACTGCAGAGGGTTCTGCAGATCTTGTCCAAGAAAGGAAAAAGTGGAACCACTAAATCAGCAGTGGCAAAAGTTTGCTGTCAGGCCACCAAGCACAAGCACTGCGTTTGCCCCCTAGTCCTGCATTTTGGGAACACTAACAAGTGAAACAAGGCTCTCAGTACTCCATCTGCAGCCACACACAACAGAAAGGACAGATCTTTAACTGATGCTTGACGTAAGCAAGGAAGAAAGTTACAGACTTGTAACAGATTCCCCCCACACACTCAATGGTCTCATTCACCCATCTACTCTTTTCAGCCATTCACCAAACAAGTTACTGCAGCTCCACGTGTCAAATCTTCAAGTGCTCTTGGACAGAGATAGTATCCTCATCATAGAGGTTACCAGCCACAAGGATGAACAAAAGGGTGGTGGGTTTTGTTTCCCCCCTTTGTTTTGTTTGCTTTTCAGGGCTTTGGAGAAGGTGGGTTTCTCTTGGAAAGCCTGGCTATATTAAAATTAGTGCAAGCACTAATATGTGTTCTTTGACACCTTTTGTAAGGGGGATATACTCAGATCCTCCCATTTACATGTTTGTGCCCCATTATGCCTTGGAAAACTGTAGTTCTTAGTTACACTGACTGAGGTCCAATTTATGAGAGATTCCCTTAATTCAGAGATGTCTAATGTAACTATTTTCTAAACACTTCGTTTCTTTTAAAAGATTAATTTAACCTGCACTGATTTCTCATTATAAACATAGAATTTAGTGAACATTTAGCAAATCTCTCCCTATATTTTTTTTCAGTATTACATAGCCGCAGTATCTGTATACTGCTTCCTGGAGAACAAATACAACATTATTACTACTCCTAATTTAAAACAGACAAACAAAAATACTAAGATAATAAATAAATTTAAAATAAATCAATTTACCCATCAATCACTTGCTATCAGGACTCTGGAAAGTAGACAAATCTATCTATTGCTTCTTCACAATGCAACACTCCATGACATTTCATACAACAGTAATGCTCATCTAAGGCAAACATATGTCTATTTTGAAAGAAGTCAGCAGTTGTTGTTTATGGCACATCTGAAAAAACATCGTATTCAATCCCAAACATGATCAAAATTTTGTTAGCCAGGACTTGAAGTAGTTCAATGAACACATCAAGAATACAGTTAGTTACTTTGGTTACATCACTTATACTTCAGATAATCAGTTCCTGAATGTCAGTATCCAGAAAAAGCACATCTATCATTTACACACTCTACTATATTCAAGATTTTTAGTTTTTATAACAACGCACACATTTCTCATTGCAAGGATCTTGCAGAGCAGTGTCAAAAATATTAGGATTTGGGTCCCATACATTGACTTTAAGAAGCTCTATGCACTAGCTACATACTGTTTCAGTAAACATGTATTTGATCAGTGAATTCCAAGTAACATGTTACTTAAAGCCTGCAATTTATCAAGAGCTTTCTTCTCTAATTTGAGCAGGGGCTGGAACAGATAACATCCAAAGATCCCTTTCAAATCTAAATTACTTCACAATCTAAAGAAAAATAGTTCTATCCAGTCACATATATTCATTGTCTCTAGAAGAGAGCAGCCAGTGGGACACACTAAGGACTGACAGCCAATGACAGGACAAGGGGCAATGGGAGCAAGCTGGAGCATAGGAGGTTCAATCTGAACATGAAGAAAAACTTCTTTACTGTGAGGGTTACAGAGCATGGCCCAGGCTGCCCAGAGAGGTTGTGGAGTCTCCTTCTCTGCAGACATTCAAAACCCGCCTGGCCGTGTTCCTGTGTGACTGCTCTGGTGATCCTGCTCTGGCAGGGGTTGGACTGGATGAGCTTTCAAGGTCCCTTCCAACTCCCAGTATTCTGTGATTCTGTGACTGGCAGCTGAATCTTGCATTTGTGTGAGAAGATCCTCCACAAAATTTCATACTAGAACTCAAAGGCTGTATGTCTCTATATAAATACATATAAAATACACACAGACTCACATAAAGGTAACGTGCTGAATAACCTAAGAAAAAGTTACAGAAGAAAGTACAGGAACAAAGGACAAATGCATAGTTAGCAAAAGCTTTATCCAGATTTCTACAACTGCCATAACATGGGTTATTTCTGGCTACAGACTTTACAAAGTATCTGAATACAAATAGCTCTCACGTAACTTTATTATTCCAGACTATGTTCTACTACAAATCAGGCAGCTTCTTCAATCCAGCACAGTCTCTCTCATCTACAAAAGAAGCTTATCTGTTCCTACAGATAACAGGCCTGAACAATCCCTAGGACACTAATTTGTTAAAAGAACTCAGAAATAATTACCTGTCCACAGAGAACAAAAAAATGTAAATCAGAACCGCAATTTACACTGGGAAGAATCATCGTACAACCTTCGACACAAAGTGACAGGCGACTGCTGAATGGAAATACCACAATTTAATACCATTCTCCGCTGCTGAATTCACTCTTAAAATTTACAAAAAAAAAAAAAGAAAAGAAAAAAATCAGAGGGCGGTTGATTGAAGGGTGGCAAAGAGCCATTCGTGTTTTTAAGCCCTCTTTAATAAATTTTATAATCGGTTAGGAAAACACGGTACACAGTCGGTACTCGGCAGCACAACCTTTCACTAGCAAGGCACGCACGATGATTTGGGTTTATTGTTTCCTCAGACCGAGTTTTCCTTTCACGTCGCTCAATGCCAACAGATCCGGAAAGCCGGCGCACAGCTTCGTTTAAGGCTCGCACCAAAAGCGACCCAAGCACCTATATCCCTCGCACCCTTCCCACCGCAGGCGCTGTCGCTCGCTCCGGCTTAGGCCGCTCGGCACCGAGCCCGGGATTACAACACCGGGGGCGCAGACGCGGGGGGAAGGAGGGAGCGGACGGCGAGAGAACGCGACGCGGGCTTCCAGGCGTCCCG
>NW_010172618.1:0-222 GCF_000695765.1 Mesitornis unicolor
AGGCGGGATTCGGAGGTTTCCTCTGCCAGGGCCGGGCAGCTCTCGCCAGAGAGGCTGACGCGGCGAGGGGGCTGCCAAAGCAGCGGAGCCTCCAACCACACCCTTAGAAAAGGCCTCAGGAAGGGCAGGGGCTGATCGCTGATAACCAAGTGAGTCCGGAGAAGGTCGTAAGTGACAGCAAGCCACCAGTTCTGCCAGGCAGGCCTTGCAGCATCCTCGGGG
>NW_010172619.1:0-15002 GCF_000695765.1 Mesitornis unicolor
CCACTGCTCTGCCATCATCCATCCACCTCATCAGACAATATCCCTCATGAAAACTGTAAGAAATTAATTTTCTTTACAGTCTATGATAAGATGGCAACTCAGCATTGAGGATTGCCTCAGGTAAAAAAAACCCTTATTTTCTCAAAAGGGAAGAGTGATGAGAAAGGTTCTAATAAATATTCCCTTTGTACTCACAAAGGTTACCAACAGTAATCCTCAGAGCTGGTGCAAAAAGGCCCTGGAAAAATCCTTTGCTTAAAGGCTGTACTTATCAATAGAAGACAGGTGCTTCCTGCTTCATATATATGCAGTGTTTGGACAGGACTGTACATCTAGAGAAGCAATGGGAAATAACTCTCATATGGCCAAAATACCTGGAAAACAAAGAAAAACAAAAAATTTTCTTGAAGTACTAATGGATACATTCTCTGCTTTCTCTGCATGTTCTTTCCGTTAGTAGCATGCTTCTACAACATTAAAAGATACCGCAAAGTTTTCTTCTTTTCCAACTTGTCTCTATATATAATTCTACCTTTCTGAAGAGCTCTACATCTGTGGATCATGTAACTGTTAAAATTATTTTCTTAATTCATGTGAATTCAGTGTAATTTCTGAATCATTTTTCCATCGTCTTATGCATATAGTACCTGTAGGGGATGGAAGGTATTACGAAGCAGGTGCAATCAACCAAAGCCCATAAAGAGATCTGTCAGAATGAAAACTCATAGGTATCTATTGCTACCAGTAAAACGTTTCTCTACATCTGGGAAATTTATGGAAGACTCCAACAATTTCATTTCCATGGTAATGCATGTTAAAAACTATGAAGGCAGCTACTTGGAATACTAGCATGGATCCTCACCTTACTGAAAGCTCCCAGGCAGCTCAGGCCAACTTTGTTCCTTAACTGTATGTTCCTTTTTATAGTCATATTGTAAATTTACAGATAGATTTTTTTTTAAAGGATATGAGAGAAATATTTAATGGTACATTCATAAAATACATCTGCATGAATATTATGAAGCTTTTCCAAAGAGCAAGAGGAATTCTGTTTACTTTCTCTCATCCAAGTAGAATTGAATTTGTTACCTTCCAGAAATATCTAAGATTTTTTAACTTGAATTAAAACAGTAAATGAGACTTTCTTTTTTTTTACACAAAATTTGGTGGTTGTTTATACTTGAGTAATTTGTCACACACTGACAAAATTGTTGAGCTGAAGGCTATCATTTAAGTGTTTGATTTACCAGATATGTGATGAGTCTGCTTTAAGCATGCACCAAGATTGCATTTAAAGCAGTCTTACAGAGCAACCAACTAGGCCCAGCGTTAGAGCCATCTACTTGAGGTGGCAGGGGCTTAGCTACTAGTAATTAACTGGTATAGCTTTATTAGTTATGAAAAACTAGAAATGCAAAAACTCTGCACAGTTTTAACTATAGTTTAATTATTGCATGTTTATCTGAAACAAGCTATTTTGGTAATTGTTTCTTCTTCTTTGTCTCTCAGAGCTCTTTCCTTGAGACTTTATGGTTCCATAAATGTAACTTTTCATGTCTATGGAAATTCTGACAGAATGATAAATTAGACTGGAAAATATATTTTTGTTGTCAAGACCATTTAATATACTGTTCCTTCTTTTTATACATGACAGTAATAACTATTTCTGTTGACCATTAAAGAAGAAAATGATTTAGTAAGGTATCTAGCTTTTGTCGTCTTCCTGACAGTATAGTTTTAATATTGTTTACTCGTGTGGCTAACATAGAGCTTCTGAAGTTGTTCAAAGTTGCTTCAAAAGTGTCACTGAGATTTACTGGGCAAGTACATCCTGGCATACAAAGTACAGCATAACATACAGAAAACATCAAGGAGAAAATAACCTGATTATATATCAGCAACAGCTTAAGTAAAATGCATCAGTAATGGTGTTAAGGTAGTATGAATTCCAGCTGAAACAGGATTTATGGTCAATATATTTCACCTGGAACATGAACCATTTCGTCTGGAATATAAGTCCTTGCTAGCTGGATCTTCAGCTTAGGACCACGTCAGCAAGAATGAGTTGTTCTGGGGAGTGGGTCGTGGGAAGGGGGTGTCAGTTCTGCATGGCAACAGGGTGTGATGTGAGGGTAGTCCCACTCTGCTTACTGTATATAGGAGGTAGTGCAGGAGAGGAACTTCTCCATCTCTAGGGGAAATTTTAATTTCTAAGTTCACCTTTTCCGTTTTCTATGCCACTGTTGATTTTCTAAGATTATCCTAATTTTAAAACACAATCATTGAGGCTTTTTTCTTTCCTTTGGCAGAGGAGAAAGAAGGGAGGAAGCAACTGAGAAATACCAGCATCTACTTCTTTTACAGTACCTCTTATAGCTACTCAGCACAAAGCTGACAGTGCTGTTGATTTAAATATTTTATGGTTACAACAGCTTGGGACAAGTTAAGGAAGACTAGGAATCTGAGATCTGTTTTGTCTGTTACCATGCACTTTTTTTTCCCTTTCACTGTCTTCGATACCTTTTAGGAAGATACAGACCATCATAGCTACTGATTTTGACAGAATTTTGGAACTTCCTATACTTAGATTTTTAAATACGTCCTAAATTTTGCATAATAAGATTTCAAAATTTTATCATTTTTATGTGCTAAATTTATATGATTATATATGTAAACTGTTTTCAGTGAGGTTGAGTGACATACAGAATATTTTGAGTGTTGGAGTCTCAGCTTTGTCACTGAAATAAGCAAACAGTTACAGGAACTGTATGATTGGGATTTGGGGAAAGTGAGTGTTATGATCATAACGTAAGAGGATTGCATGAGGTAACTTTGCCTCACCAACTGCTTGTGGTTAGGATCAAAGTTCACTTCTGCAACACACATACAATTTGTACTTTTTTCTTGAAGTGTGGTCTTTGCTGCTGCTCCCAGGAGCATCAGGACTCTGTATGTCAAGAGTGAATTTTATATAAAATTAAGGTGTGTCTTCTGTTCTAATCTGTATTTCTGTGGGGTTTTTCCCTGTTACAGGAGGATACAGATCATAATTATTATACTTCAAGGACGTATGGCCCATATGATTCTACCAGCCGGGATTTATGGGTCAATATAGACCAAATGGAGAAAGACAAAGTAAAGATTCATGGGATCCTTTCCAATACCCATCGGCAAGCAGCAGTAAGTTGTTACTCTTCTTCTTCTTTGACTGACATGGATGTTTCTCAGAGTGACCAACACAGTAGTATTACTAAGTATTTTGACTACTGTTCACAGAGCATCATCTTTGAATTTTAGTTAAGCTATGAAAGTCTGCACAGTGTTGCTATCAAACAATTCCAAGTTGCCTTTCTGTACCTGCTATAACAGTCCTTCACAGATACATTTACAGATATATTTAAAATTCACCTGTGTTTTTAAGGATCACAAACTATAAAACGATAAATGAGTTGTGTTGCTGAAGTTAGAGGGAGAGAGAAGAACTGAAAAAACTCATGAGAACATCATATAATAACAGAAGTGATAGATGTGATCACAATTTCAGAGTATTAAAAATAAATATCACAGAATGTAAATAACGTTTTTGTTTAACTTCTTGTAATCATGCTGCCTGGTAAAACGGGTATCAAAATAATGGGCTTACACACTTAGACATGAAATTTAATGCTGCATGGTTTACACATTGTATTCTCACATCTCATTTGTGGCTGGAAACTGCATATATAGAAGAGCCAGTATTAACACAAATTAAATATGAGAATTCCAAGTTAGAATTGTCATACAGGAGGTTCTTGTTTCATCCATTCACCAGCTTAACTTCAAAATGTCCTTGGGTTTTGCCAGTTTGAAAACAAAACATAGTTAATGCCTTATTTGAAAGTTGCATTTTTTAAAGATGCAGGTGTGTCTAACAGTTTTGAAGCTGAGAGAAAAGACAAGTTTAATTCATCCTTTCTCTCAGTTTATCTGTTATCTCCCTGGCACCAGCCAGGGGACTGGCTCAGAGGAATGTAAGAGGCAGCAAGAAGAAATACTGTGGTATTTAGTTCAAAATAAGAAAAGCAGAGTGGGGTGATAAATCCAGTATATGTGACTAACAAAGGGTCCAATACATAAAATATATTCCTCATAGCCAAAAGAGACTATAAAGAACCATGGATAATGCAAATGCAGCAGGTTCAGGCAGTTGTATATCTCTGGGACAGATATAATAAAACACTGTATCAGCTTTTTTATTAAAACAATTTGTTTCTAATGAGAAAAAATCAGCCTCAAGGGTAGCTAAAAATGAGAGCCTCTATTGTCTGCCTTGCCTTCTGCATCTGGGATCCTGGTGCTCTGTGTTGAGAGAGAGAGAATGGAAACATGCAAAAAAAATAAAGTAAAAAAAAAGAAATTAAAAATACCTATATAAGGTAAAATATCTTTCGCTAATAAAAGTAATTTATGAGACTTGGGACCTAAACATTAGTGAAATTCCTCTGAGAATTTTTAACCTGTTGTTTAATTATTAGTGCAGATGATACTTTTCCATACCTTTGTTCCAAGTGCTCTTATTTCCAGTTAATTCCCTGAGATGATTCCTAACACCTAAAATGTTAATTCCAAGGGGGTTGTTTTGTTGAAGTTATTGAACCAGAGGTTTAAAATGAAACAGTGCTTTTGGTCTGGATGTGAGAACAGAGTGAAGGACCTTTCAGCATGGCAGAGGGGATCTTGGCAGGAGGAAGGCTTCCTGCTGTTCCTCCCCAAAACAAGTATTTTAAGATTTTTCTGCTGAATGTCAGATGCCCACTCTGTCTTACAGTCAGCTCTAGCAAAGGCAGCTGTGGTCCCAATTTAGCACACTGATATCCTTCTCTTTTCACACATACCCAAATATCTTGGACTGTGAACTCAAGAGACTGCAGCCATGTCTACATGCTGTTTTAAAGCCTCTTTTTCAGAAATTTGTTTTATGTCCCTCCTGAAGGATGAAAAAGTACCAGGAAGTCATCTTGTAAGGCTTTATATTTTCTGTATAGATCTATAATTGATTTCTTGTATGTGTCCAAGCAAAAAACACCCATGTGTAATACACCACAAAGTTATTTTAAAATAAGAGATCTGTTCTCTGTAACAACTGTAGTCATATATACTGAGCAGATCATACATAAATAAGCAGAAATCTCTTCCCCTCTTTTGCATAGAGATAAACTTTGCCATTACTCTTTTTCAAAGGGCATTTTGCACATCTTTCTGTGACTTGGTGAGTTACATGCTGATAATTTCTAAAGATTATTCTCCAATTTGACAGTAGAACAAGAAGTTAAATTACTATATGCTAAGTATTAATGAATCTTTCTAATAATGTCATGGTTTCTTTGGATGCTAAAAATTTTACACTGAATTTGTGCATTTTCCTTCATTTGGACGTATGTAAGCGTTCCCAGAAGCTTCCAGTTGGTTTTCTTCTACAAAAAAAAGTAATAAAGAGAAGCTTCATGAGATCGCTTGGCTCTATAAAGAGTATAATCATTGTTTGGGGAAAGTAGCACACAAATATTAATGGAACACTTAAAACATCTAGTACTGCAGGATTTATATCACTGGTAGGGATTTTATTTTTTTCAGTATATTGCCACCATATTCTTAACTGTATAATAAAGTTTTCGGTGTGGCTTGAATGCTTAGTGTGTTTAGAATAGATACCTAGTAGTTGATTACTCAAACACTGAACTAGATAAAGGATCACCTCATACCTGAAAGCTCGATTCCCTTTCCTGTCAGTCCACTCTATCCTTTATGCATGGAGAAGATATTTTTATTCCAGTGGGTTGAAAATTCTGATATTCTTTCTGAAAAATGAGGTATGCTTTCTAGCAGCAAAAGTAAAACCACATTTATTTCTAAGGGCTGTTACAATATTAAACTTTAAAACATTTCTTAAATCTTATTGGTTCTTTATTACAGTATTGCACTAAAGAATTGTCTATATTGAACATTTTTACATTGTCAGAATTTAAGGCATCACTTTCTGATTGAGGTTAATAGGGGATCTATAGCTAGCTTTAGTGAGCATAGGATCAAGCCTTTATTGAAAACATCTTTATACTAATATTGTTATACCATTTTAGAAGACTGTGAAGGGAAGGGGGTACAGTTTTCTTTTGAAGCAGTTTAGTGGTTACTGTGTCACTCAAAGTTAACGTTAGTAGTTAAAATGGACAATAGTGTGTAAAGGAAAATGTTCTGTTTAGAAAATTAATGTTTTTAACTGTGTTCTTAGAAATTATGTTTTGTACATAATTTAAATGGAGAATATACATAGCATACACCTCAGCATTTAAAACTTTATAACATGGGGGGAAAAAAACATTTGTTTAAGTTAATTCATGAGCTGTCTTTTGCATATGCCATTTTAATTAGAAATGTTCAGTTGTATATCCATTTTTATGCATATACATAATAGGTCATTAGAACCTACTCAGTCCAATTAACACAATGCAAATGGATTTTGCATTATAATTAAAAACAAACAAAAAAGTGCAAGGAAATGCTGTCAAAATTCTGTCTTCCACTTGGGTGGAAAGCAAGTCTAATCTAAAGTTACTGTAAATCTTCAGCTGTTAATTTCATGCCAAATAATTTAAACATTTATGGTGGATGTAAATATAATTCTTCCTGAGAGAAGAAATACTCAGATAAAATCTTAAAATAATAAACCCAGGATAGAAATAATGGTAAGGGAATAAAGACAAAATGCGCGCCTTTTTTTTTTTTTTAACTTTTTTCAAAATGTATGGGCTATTGCCCTTTCTTAAGTGGACACATCAAAGGTTAAGGTTGAGGGACAGTCACGAACAACCCCTCTTCACACCAATTTTTACTGCAGTAATTCCTCCTAAATAATATATCATAATGGGCTGCATACCCAGTTCCTGTTTGAGCTTTGGGCCATTATAGAAGTGATGTGGGTTTTAGGGATATTACATTTAAACAGTGAAAAAACCTTACTGGGATTTCAGCACTCCTTTCTGTCATGACTACCGTTTTGGTCAGAATTTAGCAAGGTAACATACCAGATGATAACTATGGATGGCCACAAGAATCAGTGAGCTCTGGGAAAGGAGTGGAATAGATGGAATAACTGGAGAGGGAAAATTAGTTTGAATTTGAATGGTGCTTTATGGAGAGCATAGTTGAGGAGAAGAGGCTATTCTTGAAATGACAGTTCTCTGCTGTTAATTCAGCTGAGAGAGGATATTCACCTGTCTACTGACAGGGGGGGGGAAAAAGGGTTTCTTCTTCCTTTTTTATTTTGCAGTAAGTACCTTAAGTAGAGTTAATACTTCCATTGAATATTTCTTTATAAATCAGTTCAGCTCCCAGTTAGAGACAGGTTTAGTTAGAGAGGTTTGGGAACTGGTGTCACGTGGGTTTGATGGAGGAATTGCCTTCCAACAACCAGCCTTCATCAGCTCAGCACCCAGGCAGCAGCAGGATGTCAGGGAGAGCACTTGAATCTGAAGGAGCATGTGGCAGAGGAGTGAACCACCTGCAGCCAAGAGAGTGGGCATCCTGTAAAACTTGGGTATTGGTAAGGCCTTAAATATGGATAGCTCCTCTTAAGAAAGAAGTTAAAGCAACATTTTCTAAGGAAAAACTCTACAAATCTTTATTAATATCACTCTTATCAGAGAGTTATAATGTCTGCTGATCTATTTTATTTTCTGAAGTCCTCAGTTACAAAGATCCACTGCTTTCAGGTGTTTAAGTGCTACACAGAATTGTTTCCAGTTAGCTGTTGGCAATTCCAAATTGAGAATAGCAAGGGTCCAGTGAAAAATAAAAAGCAATGAAACAGATGTATGGAGTGGGGGACTGTTCATTTTGTTTTCTCTTACCTTTCTGTGAAATATTGATTTTATTTTCTGGTGCTGTTCCTTTCAGAGAGTGAATCTGTCCTTCGATTTTCCATTTTATGGCCATTTTCTACGTGAAATTACTGTGGCAACTGGGGGTAAGTGACTTTCTAACCATTTACTTTGAGTAATATGAAAAGAGTTTCTTGCAGCTATTTAAAATGCCCTTTTACCCCCTGTATATGTCAAGAGATAAACTGCAGCATTTATTTAGGAAATTTTGCTTTCCACACAATGAAAATTACAAAATATTGATGTGATGAAAAACCTTGAGTTGCCAAAGTTTAACTGATATAAAACCCTAAAAGTGTAAGACTTCATAGCATTAATAATTTTCTATTTAGGCATTTCCCCAGTCCTCTGTGTGTGTCTGTGTGTGTCTAGAGCAGTTGTGCTTGTGGAGATAGTGCAGGAGCCAAAACAAGGAAGGAAACTTAGGTTTTGCCTGCCTGAGAGCAGATGGTTTGCTGTCCAGAGATTATTAGTGCTTCTAGAAGTACGTAACTTGTCACCTGTAAGGCAGACCCATTGTAGTGTGTTGCTTTGGTGTGTTATGGTGTCTGCAACAGTACCGTGGTGTTCCTCCCCTCCTTCTGTGGGGTAAGATGTGGAGTATGGCATGGCTTGAGCTCCTGGTCTTGCAGCTTTGGGCTGGTGATGGCTCATGGTTGAGGCTCTCTGCTGGCTGCTGCTTGAACCAATTTCCTGCACTAGGAACAGCCATTGACCCCTTCTGCTCCCCTCTCACTATACCTTTTTGAAAGACAAAAGAGGAGATGAGAGGAAAATTGAATGACATGGAAGATAACAAATGAGTAAAAGGAGGAGGAGGAGTAATGGTGAAGAAAGAGAGGCAGAGGGCAGCATTGCAGAGAGCACACCCACAGCATCCTCTGGTCCTTCAATGTGTCCCACAGGTTCATGGCCCCTGGCTAGTGGTGCTCTGCCTAGAGGTGTGACAGGTCAGAAATAGGGGCCACTATCACAGGACCAATCCTACTCTCTCCTTGGCCAAGATTTCTCCTTCTCATGCTATGGGTGGCCAGCTGGCCAGAATCAAGGGATGCCCGTGTCCCACTGGAGCTCTGAATGGGGAGGATATGACTAAAAGATCAGGGAAGAAGTGCAGCCTTAAGGAGCTGGACAAGAGGTTTCTGTTGCATTCTGTGTCGTGATCTCCATTTTGCTACAAAAGCAGAAGAATACAAGAGATGGACAGAGGTGAATAATTGCTGATAGTAAATGGTTGATTTGTAGACAGAATGACAAAAAAGGATGCGGAATTATGGAGTGACTTCAGTACCAGGGCTTTCTGTTCTTGTTCAGCATGATGATTTGGATCAGATGAACCATGAACTATTGAGAGAGATTTTGCAACTTGTCTGATTTCCATTCTGCTTTGCTTTTAGTTTCACTTTGGTGCTTGATCATTGATGCCTAGTACTGTATTCTCATGTTAAACAAGTTGCATTTGATGGGGTGCTAAAATCAAGTGCTTGATCTGTGCAGTATGAAAGAATGGAGTGGGGTGGATCCTGCACAGCTAGAACAGCAGCAGTGGAGACAGTGTTCATTCTGTAAATGCCCCCTTGTTCTTATTGCTGAACCTGGTTGCTTAGGATTTCACAGAGTTCACTCTTTCTCCAAGTAATTCTTCTTGTGTGGTCACTCTGCTGGACCTTCATTTTTAATGGCAGCCCTGAATTTTGACCACTGCTCTCACTGATATGCTGCTGTCATTGGTCTCCCCCATCAGCCTTCAAAGATTTAGGAGTAGAGTTAAGCTCCCAAGGAGAGCTGTGTACTACTAATTTGTGAGGGAAACATTTTTTTCTTTTGGTATAGAGCATTTGGGGGATATAGTGGGGGTTTTTAGCCTTTTTTTTTTATAGCATGTAAGCATACAAGAACAGATGCAGTTCTGCAGCACTCTCTCTTGCTATTAATGGAACACTGGATGATAATGATGTTTTTCTTTCTGCTTCATTTTTACTACATAAAATAGTATTGCTGTAAATAGATCATCTATGGATTATTGTCAAGCTAAACAGGACTTTAGGATCAGTCCTGTTACTATAGGCCATTGATGTTAGCACAGAGGTACTTCTGTCTTTCATGTGACACTACTATGATTTTCAACCTCAAAATTAAGCATGAAAAAGTAAGATCTAGTCAATAATCACTTTAAAAATATTATAAAGCCTGGTAACTGTAAATCATCCTGTCAATCCAGGATAGAATGTAACCTTTTCTGCAACTTCAACTCTTAAACCCATTTAGTGGGAAAAAAAAAACCTATTTCTGTTATAACTCTCTGATTAATGTTTTGCTTTGACTATATTTTCAAATTTTGTTACCCTAAGTCATTGCAAAGTGTAGTGTGGCTTATAACCTAACAACAAATGATAAAGACAGGTTCCAAATGTTTTTTTATACTGTATAGTCTATTATTTCTTAGTAACCAAGATTTTACAATGGGATTTCTATTATTAGAGATCTGGAATCCCTCCAGAGGTTATTCTGAGATCAAAAGAAAAAGTTGGTGTGTACCAGATCCCACATGACAGATGTCCACTTCCTGGAGGACAGGATATGACTAATTATGCTAATGACAACACTAAAAACAGTTTTTACCTCCAAATCATAAATTAAATAACCTTGTTGAAAGGAAAGTTGAGGACAATAGCATATTCAATCCCTGTCACAATATAAACGACTACCCAAATGGTTTCTGCCTTCATGGAGGGTGCACAATAGGGTTTCCAAGTTACTTAAAATTACTATGAAATTTCCAAGTTGTAAAACAACTATTTGTTCATTTTAACTAATATTTATTTCCTTTTCCAAATAGTTTTGCTGAGCTGATTGACTAAGGAAAGGAGTAACAAAGGGTGAAAATAACTATTTTGAGGAGTTCATTCACTGTTTTTCTTATTTGTCCTGATAAGGCTATTTAATTCATAACTAGGAGTTGAGACAGCATATAGTATTGTTAACACAATTAATAATTTGTGATTCTTTGGGATAGGAGCATCTATCTCCTCACATTCCTTTAAAGAGCATTTTTAAAGCAACTTCTGGAGAGCTCTTAAAGCTTTAATAATAGTAGATAACAAAAGAAGAAGCTGAGTTTTCTATTTTTGTGAAGCTTTCTAACGTTTGTGCTCCATGGACCACAGGTGTAGTTATTTCTGTAATAAACTACTCATGAGTTAGTGAGTCGTGTTGCAAATATCAGGGACTAAGCTCGTGGAACCTGTTTCGTTGCCTGTCACTGATACTCCTAACAGAGCTCGGTGTCTGTGGAGGTGGGAAAGCCCTTTCTGTGCTGCAGCTCTTCAGGCAGTAACATAGACCTGCTCACGGGTGTCCCTGAAGATCTGTGACCCCACATCCTACTCAACGTGCAGCAATGCTTCATACTTGATTGTTTTAATTTTCCACACTCATGGTAGTAAGTCCCTCTCTGTTGCTTATTTTTTTGTTTGTCTAGTGCAGCCTTGTATCAGATATTGTAAATTTAGGAATTATTTTTTCTTTTATGGTATCTCTTATCGACAGAACATTTATCTATGGTATTGCCTGTAGAAGTACTGCAGAGGACAGTGGCAGAGAGATGAGATGAGATTTCTTCTATCCTCTGTCCTCTCATGGTTTTGTCTGTAGCAGGATGCATGCAGTGGTGGAGACTGCAGTGAGTACATAGAAGTGTTAATAATATGACCAAAATATTTGTAGAGGTAAAAATAATAGTACTTCCTTAAATAGTCATGTAAAACTTTGGGGTTCATTTGGGGTTAATTCCTACTACAGGTGCCTGTAAGTATATGGTGGCAATAACTTTTCTTTATTTGACAGTTTATTTACTTCCCCTTAGGCCTTTTTTTCTGGCAGAGCCACATCTAGAAGCTCCAAACAGATTAAATAATGCTACTGTTGATGTGGTCGCAAACACGACAAGAAAAACTTATCTACACAGTTGCAGATAAGCAGGCACTTCTTTATTTGCAGCGCTGGGGATCACAGAGGTAGTCCCTTAAATTGTGTTCTGCCGTCCATACATTTTCATTGTTCTTTTATACAGTTTTAACAAAGCAAAATCATACGATCATGCATATGCATAAGATGATTACATAAGAGGATTACATATTCCTTTACCCATCACCCTGATTGGTTCCCCATAACATTTCACCCCTATAATTTTATCAAAGAAAAGCTTTCAGTCCACTCCCCTGAGAGAGTTCTCTGTCCATCAGTCCATTCCCATGAGAAAGCTTCGGTCCATGTCCACTCTCACAGAAGTTTTGGTCCATTCTCATGGTGGTCTTACTACAGTTATTACCCCTCCTTTTCATTCTGTTGTTTAATGCTCCCCTCGGACATGGTTTGTGCTTTTTCTAAATGCTTATACAAATATATCTTGCAATCTTTTTCTTAATTCTGCAGTTTAAACAAATACCTATTCTAACTTACATAACCTATTCTAACTTACATAATTATCAGTCCCCCCTTGATTACCTTTTCCACTTAAATTACCTTGATTGGTCAAAGTGCTCTTCTAGCTCTACTGCTGAAACAATCACCCACCCCAACGGGTTGGAATTCCCCAACCGGACAGAATTTTGTTGTAACTATAACACTACAAGTCAATATAACGTTTGATTTAGCTGGTCTTTCAGGAGTTGTCATTAAAAAATAAAATCATATGTGTATTACTGAAAAATTTTACAGTTTTCTGATAACTATCAGTTTGGGTTCTATTGTGGTTTTTGTTAAGGTTTTTAAAGTCTGCTTCTGTTAAATTTCCTCTCCCTCTAGTGAACATTTTTAGATTGATCCAGAAAATTCTGTCATGACTAGAATTTTCTGATACTGATGTTCTTTGCTTTGAACCATTCATCATGTTTTATTTCCTGAGCTAGTGCCTGCTTTGCCAAACAGAAGTCAATGCATGCATTAATATGCTGAATATGACTGTATACTTGAATGTTTTGCTAGAATGCTTGAATGTTTGTTTTCATTACTGAAATGAAATTTTCAGAAAGAAACTGTTACTCGATCATAAGTCCCCAAAATGTAGGAGTAATTACTTTTAGCAAACTAAAAATTGAAATTAGATCTGAGAGCTAAATCCTGAACTATCTGGTTAATTTTTCACTCAGTCATAACACAGGCAAATAACTACCATTTTCCACATTCAAAGTGAGAGAATAACATCTGAATCTAGGATAGAAGGAGGCATGGGCATAATCTATAGGCAAATTTACAAGTAAAACAAATAGATTGTAAACTAAGGGTACAATTTGTCTGGTTGTGCCAACCAGATGTTCTTTGTCATCTTAAACTCATATAAGTCAGTAGAGGTGTAATCAGTATAGTCAGCAGAGTATGAACACTGAAGGCAGATTTTCAAAGTAGGCTGGATGAATTGCATCCTGTGTCTAGTTCCGTCTATATGTCACTGTATATATATTGCTACAAAGAGAGCTTGGGTTGATCAGCTCAGATACAGATATTTAAATTTTTAATTTATAGAGATGGGTAGTTGACTAGTGAGACATTTTACCAGCTAGGATGAAGAAGGCTCCAGAAATGTCCACCTGCTCTGTTCAATAGCAAATGCACAAAAACAAATCAGGAAAAAAGCAGAACTCAAAGGTCTTGCAGGAAAAAAACATGAGTCAAAAATATTTTGCATCTGACATAAAAATAAGAATTGCAACAAGGAACTGCTGTTAGAAAGCTTGCAATTGCTAAACCAGTCAAAAGATAGCTAAAATGTCATCTTGTAGGCATTCAAATCATAGTACTGAAAATAAAATAGTTTGGATATCTGAAACAATCTGGAATACCAAAGACAGCACGTATTTGCCAAATGTAACTGAGGATATTAGAGGGCTAATGGGAGTGTATGGGGGATACAGCAGTAGGAGCCAATAAAGATGTGCAGTAAGTTTTGAAGCAGATTAGGGGCAGGCCTTTAAAAAGCAAGCCATGTATTACCTCATTTCTCTAGCTTTACTGCTCAGAGATGTGGAAACTAGGCAGCCTGTTAAACACTTATTTGAAATAATTCTTATGGTGGAGATGCTGCCTGAGCATTTCTACCATTTTAATAATGGAAGGAGTATCAAATAAAGTACTAAAAAGGCACCCCAATATTAAATCCCATTGTAATCAAGTTAAAGTTGGTAATTTTCTAAAACCAAAATCGAGAACACTTTGTCTGATTATGTTACTTCCTAAGGTCAGATCACATGCTTAAAAATATTTGTACATATTTAAGAGAGAGGCATTTGTGCATACAAGATACACACAGCTTTTCATCAAAACTGCAACTGTTTTACCCACTATTGACCCAGCAAAAAAATCACAGGCATTGAAGGTGCTGAAATTAGTTTTCAACTGAAACCTGATATTATTGTAACCTGTGCTGATGAGAAGCTGTGAGCTACCTGAGCATGGTCTCTAAACACCAGTCAGTAAGGGCAACTGATCCACAATCATCTTTTATTGTTAGAAGAAAGAATCACACCTATTCCAATATCAAACTATTTATAAGTGTGCATGTAGCTTGTGGGAAAGTAACAGAGACAACAAATCTTGGTTTAGCTAGCTAGCTAGCTGGTTGGCTGTTTAAATTTCTATACAGAGAAATTTTGAATTTCCTTTTGAATGTTGCATGTGTAAACAGGATTATAGTATTCATGTTTAATTGTACTGTTTTCAATACATCAAGAAGAATATTATGAAAAACAAATACTGAAGTGCAGAGAATTCTAATATAATTTGCATTACGTTTTGCAGCAAAAAAAAAAAAGAGGATCAATGAAAGAGGAGAGTATGCAGTGGGGAAAAGTTAAAGCCTGATGTTGCAGTGTCTGAGCTCCATCTTTTTGTGTTGACACACAGAGCAGTACCTCTGAGCAGGAGGGAAATAATCTGTCCACCAAGCTGGAGACACTATGTAAAGAGAAGGATAGATTCTGATATTCTTAAGGGTGAAGATGGTTGTGAATTTGCAGCCTGGAGTAAGCCTATGCTACTGAAACATTATCTGGAAACTTCCAGTCCTCAGAGGACAATTGTGCCCATATG
>NW_010172619.1:15113-27379 GCF_000695765.1 Mesitornis unicolor
TGAAAATCTTGGTCAGGCTTTTCTGGTTGTTTCCTGCTGCTCTGGATGCTTCAGCACAGGAGTCAGCAGGAGATGTGCTCATCACTTAATGAAGAGCTCTTTGATAACAAGAATTATCCTGTGGGCAACATCTGTTCAGTGGCAAAGGTGTGATAAAGCAGTGTGTTTCTAGCCACACTAGTGTTAGACTGCCCTGTGTGTGTCGCAGGGGTTTACACTTGTCATCACCAGTGGGCATCTCGCTCTGTAAGGACTGTAGAGGTCTGTCTGTTGACAGGCAAACATCAGCCCACACATTTGCCTTCTGTTTACCTCCTCACATCCTGTCTGTTTTGGTGAATTATATTGTTGTACAGCGGTTAAAAAAAATTTCTCTATGTAAAGCTCTCTTTGACAAGCGTCCCTTCTGGAATGCCCTCTCCTGTTTCTGTAAGGGACTAGCCCTTCTACCAGCTTTACCCTGAAACTGTGGTTTGTCTTGCTTTCCATCAGTGAACCCTTACAACTCTTTCTTCTCCTGCCCTTATGTTTTATCTTTAAAAATTGAATCAGAAATACTGAGGGCAAAGAGAATAATAAGCTTTAGGGGGGGGAAAATAACTTTTGCCTTCATATAGGAAGGCGCTTGCCAACTTTGACTGTTAGGTTTGTGCAGTAGTTGCACTGAAGTGGTAACGGGACTTAAAATGACAACATTTGTGTTTGTTCGTAATGTTCTGTTTCATAGAATAACAGATAACTGGACAAAGCATTTGCCCACATGTAATGCCAAACAAGCACTTAAATAATTTTGAATATCAAAAAAATAATAAATTAAATGACTTAATGTTAAAGCAAAGATCTTTAAGGATAGCCAGTAACTGCCTCACTGAACACTGGGGAGTTGTTAGGTATAGACTATGTCTTAGAAGGATCCATCACTTTTTACTGTAGAATTTTGTAGTAGGCATGTATTGGATATCTTATGTACAGCCTTTAGAGTAGTATTGCAAAGTTTCAATAATATTGTGCTTTTACACCATAGCAAAGGTTTTCAATGCATGACAAGTCTTTATTTTCTGCATCTTCTACAAAATATGTTTATTTGGTTTGCTTCATGCTTAAAAGTTAAAAAATAAACTTCAATTCACTTCTGCCTTTTTACCAATTGACTTGTAAAAGCTACTATGTATGTCCAATCTCATAAAATTTTATGTAATTTTATTTTGTCTTTCCTACTGTGTAACACAGTTTTAGCTTCTATTCTCAATGTAGGTTGAATAATTGAACTCTGCAAATCCCAGTTGAAAAGTAATTTACTGAGAAAAACAAAAAATCATTCCCAAACCAAAACCAGGCAACTGTATGATGATGAGAACAATCTATAACATATTTAGTTTCTAATTAAAAGAGAAAGTTCTTGTTTAAGAGTGGGGAAAAGGCCTTTTATTGCTATAAGGCAGTATTTCATAAAAATTATGCATTAGTGTGCAAATCCTGGGCCTAAAGAAATGTGCTCAGCCCATAAAGCTTCTGAGATTTGTAGAATAGTACTTGTATTTATCTGTTTCATAAAGTCAAAATAAAAAGCATGCTGGCAGTTAGTTACAAACATTTAAAAATTGAAGTATTTCAAAGCATAGCACATTGAGAGACAAATCAGGCCGGGAAATGTTTTGAAAATTCATCTGAGAGTCAGTATCAGTAGTTATACAGAAGGACTATTGTAAGTTGCAGTATTTCTAATAGGAGGTGGGGTCTTACCAGTTTGAATTCTGTCCAGATATAATTAAGAGTTGTCCTTTTCCGAAAACTTAATGTCTGACTTTGGCAAAAGGTCTATTCCTTGTCCTCTAAAGCGTGTTTTTGTTGGAGTTTTTTAGAGTTTAATTCCTAATGATATCAATTTAAATGCAACGGGCTATTAAAAGCTTTTCAGTCAGTTGGACCTATGTGCATCTTAGTGAAGGCTCTTTCCTTTTCTCTTCTGGGGAACTTGTTTTAGGTCTCAAATCAGGCTGTTGTAAATGAGATATTAAAATTCTAGATGAGAAACCATGTACATTGTGCAATTCTGTTGCTGTCTGGTACCATAGCACCGTGTACCATTGCTGGTTACTCATAACAGCCAGGGAAACTGAGAGCCTAATCTCCTTCCCATGGCATTATCCATATCTGTAGATTTCATAAATTTATGTTCTCATTCCTAAAATACGTATGAAATTAATGTTATTCCGTATGTTTCTGTGGAAACCTAGAGATCTCTACATTGACTGATCGTTTCACTGATAAATGACTGCTAAAATACCTGATCACAGAAATTATATCCTGATCCTATGATCATCAAAGTAGGTTGTAAAGCTCCTCGTGTTACCAAAGGATTTTTCCTTAATTGCTTGTATTTCATATCAGGGCAACTTTCCAATTAAAGGTATCTGCTTTGATAAAACCATGTTCAACCGTGGAAGGAAATACCCACCCCTGCTTCTCTTCTGAAGTTGCTGAGTATATTTACAAGTTGTAGCTGAGCAACAGTCAAAGGGTAAAGTGTCGAAGTCTGTGGGATTTTATTTTTCACACAAGACATTTATGTTGGGCAGTATCAGTTACAAGAAGAAAATAATATGCGCAAGTTTTGTAGATGTTTTTGCATGTATGTAGATAAAGTGCCTTTAGTTCTGACAGGATGTTAGAAATATTTTATTTGCAAGAACTCATGAAGTGTTTTGTCAGTTCAACTAAGTGGTGTTTTTAAAGCTACAATTAAGTGATGGTCCTATCCAGTTAATAACTTTTTGTTTTGTAAAGTAATGAGTCTTTCTCCACTTTTCTACAGTAGTCCAGTTTAATACCTTAAAAGGTATTTCAACAGCTCATACAATGCTATGTGGCAAGGTATATAAGGTAGTGCAAAGTTAGTATAGAAGTTAAGCATTTATGCTGTAATACCTTTGTAACTTAATCTAATACCTCTGCATTGCAACACATTAGCTTTAGTATCTCTAACGTGATGCAGCAATACATGGTATAGATATGCTTAGAAAGGCCTGACTATAAATAAATAAATAAATAAATACATAAATAAATGACTAGCCTGAAGAGCCATTATCAAAATAATTAATAGGGAAAAAAAATTTTAAGAAGAAGGGAAATCTGAAGCCTTGAAACAATGTCATTGTTTGCAACTCGTAATATCTTGGAAGAGAAGCTTATTTCTTCCCATTTTATTTCACTTCAAGATTGCTAATTCATTGGGCTCCTGGCAGTATATCCAAAGCAATTTTAGCATGTGACAGCAGGTTTGGTTTCCAGCTGCATTAGTAAGTATGGAGTTTTTTATTGTTTTATAGTAAGAAGCTTGTTATCTGTAAGAAAAGTATGGAAGCTTATGCAGGCTTAATTAAAATCAATGAAGGATTTAAAAGTGAACACTGAAATTATTCCTAGAGAACTATAATTAACAGAGTAAACTGCATCCTAAAATGGTTCCAGATCAGCCCACAGGGACCAAGTGCCAGTACTCACAGATGAGGAAGCAAAGTTTCTCTGAACCCTAACCCTAACTTTATTGGGAGCTTAGGGCCAAGGCTAAGGCTTCCAGCAGCATCGGTGGCCCAGATTAGAAAGGTGTTGAGGGAGCCGTGTTTGTGCAGCACAATGCATCTCTTGGCATGCCTTTACCAGCCCCAGTGTTTCTGGAGCTTTACTTTTGTGATTCTCTCAATGCTAACCCTTACCTTAGCCCTTCCCGTAGGCTTTGATACTGATTGACACTATCTGCGCTAAATACAGGTGAAAGGTATTTTCCATCTTTTGTTACTATTTGTCCAATACTATTTTGGGAGTTTAAAAGATTTAGGCTTAGCTTCAAATCTTTTTTTTTACATGGACAAGACATACGAGTACATATATTTAAGAGAAAAATAAATTTCAGATCTCTATGCAAATGATTTTAGAAAGGCAAGGAGTTGAAAAATTAAAAATAGAACCAACAAACAAAAAAACCAAATAATTTTTCTGTCAAAGGAGATACTTGCTTCTCCTCATTTCTAAATATATATTTTTTTTCAACCTTAGCATTCAAGGTAGCAAGTTGAGCTTTTACAAGAAAATATAGGAAGTATTTTTTGGCTATTGCTTAAAGTTTTTCATGTTATAACACACACTATTGGAGATTAATGGGCACAATGTGCCATGAGGCTGTTAAATTTCAGTAAGAATATAGTTTCATTAAATATCGGTTTATCTCTGTAAATATGTGTGACATATGGTGTCGATCTATAAATTTGTTACATGCTTTAATATTGTTCATTCTTTTGCCTTATTAGTATCCATATTGTACTTACTTCTTGTTATGCCAGCAACTACTTCTAAAAATTATTTCCAAGTAGTGATAACTGAATCTCACATATTGAAGCTCTTTTAAACTGCAAGAGATTGATTCAGATGCTTTTTATGGCTCTATGCCCATGACTTCACCTTTCAGGTGCTCTTGCAAACATCTCTTGACTATCCTGGTTCTATATGCCCTGAAAGTTAGAAACAGCCTGGAATCAACTTTGTAAAAGAATTTTAAAGTAGTAGTCATTATTCCTATATATTCTAACATATGAGCTTTAGCCAGAAACATAGGAAGTTGTTCTTTCATTTTTTCCATATTTTCTGTTACCAGTTTAAATGTCAGATTTTGAATAAAACCAGGGTTTATGAGGGGACTCATATGTTGTCACCACAGTGATCTATTTGAGAAACATGGAGGGCAAAGGCTGCTAAAAAAACGGGCTTTACAAGCAATCCAGAAAGGGCATGATATACATTTTTCTTAATATCTTTCTACTTATCCTTCTAGGATTTGTGTTCAAATATCTGGGGACTCACTGGATGGTACTATTCATTGTATTATTTCACCATTTATATAGTTGTTTGTTTCTAAGCATAAGTTCTACATTTATGCAAAATGTAAAAGTGACCATAAGGAGGTTAAAATGCTCTTTTTCTCTGATCATGTGAATTGTTCTTTGGCCATTAAATGAGAATGCTGGCATTTAAATTCCAGTATTTAATTTCTAGCATCTACTATATTTTCCTTTTTCTTTTTTTTTTCCTCTTTGCTATAGAGTCAAATTATAACTAAGGATGTGGATCCTAAGGTTGTCAACACAGCAATGAGCTGCTTCTACATGGCGGGTGGGAAAGCTCCTGCTTTCAGTAAAACAGCAGTTTCCTTAAGTGGTTACAGAAAATCCTGGGGTACTTTTCCTGGTGGCTAATATGCTTGATTTAGACCATCCAGAGTAGATGACTGTAAAGGAAATCAGTTTTTAATTCTTATCTTTATTTCTTTGTGTGCTCTTTGCCTGGTGCATAGCATGTTAGTTGAACTTGGAATTCAGCTGCTTTGAACCCTTTAAGAAGATGCAAATTGTCAAGTCATTTAGATATATTTATTGATATGAGCATAGCAGCCGTACAATAAAACTGTAAGAGAATGCTACTGAAATGAATGACTGCAGATTTGTACTATTTGGAGGAAAGCTATAGCCTGTCTGAGAAGGGTTCAAAGCCAATATAATTCTCTCCTCCAGTCACCACAACACCTAGAGCAATAAAGCTTCCTCCCCAGTTTGATCAGATGACTGTAAACATTATTAATTCATCAAGGTTTGTTTTTCCAAAATATTCCACGTTCCTTCAGTGCCCTGGTTTTCACATGATTACTTCAGTTATTGTTTCAAACGAGGTGAAGGAGTTTGATGTCTCCCTGTTGCACACATGAATTAAGACTCAGTTTTTGAGTGAGCACTGGCTTGTTATTCTCTTTGCATTTGTCTGCATATCACTAACAATGTATCTAGATATGGCAAGGTTATTGTTTCTTAATTTGTTCTTTCAACTGTGGAAAAGCCAGTCAGGATTTTTAGGAAGAATAGTGTAAATAGATGAACTTTTCAGATTATAACTTCACCTCCATCCTTATTCAGAGAGAAACCACAGCTTAGCAGTTGACTATATCCCCAGACATACAAGTAAGCTTTGATTTCAAGTACACATAGTTGCTTATTTGATGAAATATTCTTCCAGTGCGAGACGTTGAGCATGGACAAAGACTGTGATTTGGATGCCCACAGTATAAAGGCTACTTTTAAGGCAAGATACTTCCCACCACTGAGTTATCTCAAGTTTTCTACTTTGCTTTTCACATATGTTGTCTCCTGTATATGTCATGCCCTTGCACATGCTAGGCAAGCCACTCTTTTATTCCAACTCTAACATGACAGATCATCTTGGCATGTTTTGAAAAAATCAGAGTTCTGCATCCCTGCTTTTCCTGAGTTTCTTCATCTTCCAGTCTTTCGAGACCTTGTTCTTGCACACACAGATCAGAACTGCAGTTGTGGTTTGGTTTAGAGTATTGGGAATTTTTTTAGGCTTGTAATGCGTGAACCTAAGGAAGGGACATTTTTGTGGACCATTCTACCCATAACATCAGATCAAAAAAGACAGTAAGATCATAGTTCATTACAAGTTATATCCCTGGGGGTGTGGGCATAAATATATCTGAAAAAAAAAAGAAAAATTGTGGTTGCTGCATACTGAATTCAGTGGTTCAGGTTGCTGTCTTCATTCTCTGATCCTCTTGGGTTTTCATGACTAATACAGTTTCTTTTATGCTACTGGTAGTGCCAACATTAAAACTATTTCTCTAATGCCAGAAGTAACAAAAAAAGATTACTATGAGTCTGCACTGATCTTTTATTTTTCTATGCTCTATGATTGGAGAGATGGTTTGCGTATCCTATACCCCAAGGCTCAGTTTTGGGGCCAGTTCTGTTTAACATCTTTATGAATGATCTGAATGAAGGGATTGAATGACCCCTCAGTAAGTTTGCAGAGGACACCAAACTTGGTGGGAGTGTTGATCTGCTCGAAGGTAGGATGGCTCTGCAGAGGGATCTGGATAGGCTGGATCGACAGGTTGAGGTCAGTTGTATGAGGTTTAACAAGGCCAAGTGCCAGGTCCTGTGCTTCAGTCACAATAACCCTATGCAGCACTACAGGCTTGGGGAAGAGTGGCTGGAAAGCTGCCCAGCAGAAAAAGACTTGGAGGTGCAGGTTGACAGCCAGCTGAACATAAGCCAGCAGTATGCCCAGGTGGCCAAGAAAGCCAACAGCATCCTGGCTTGTATCAGAAATAGTGTGGCTAGCAGGACCACAGAAGTGATCCTTCCCCTGTACTTGGCACTGGTGAGGCTGCACCTCAAATACTGTGTTCAGTTTTGGTCCCCTCACTACAAGAAGGACATTGAGGCACTGGAGCATGTCCAGAGAAGAGCAACGAAGCTGGTGAAGGGTCTGGAGAACAAGTCTTATGAGGAGTGGCTGAGGGAGCTGGGGTTGTTTAGTTTGGAGAGGGGGAGACTGAAGGGCTACCTTATTGCTTTCTACAACTACCTGAAAGGAGGTTGTAGAGAGGTGGATGTTGGTCTCTTCTTCCAACTAATTAGTGACAGGACAAGAGGAAATGGCCTTAACTTGTGCCAGGGGCGGTTTAGATTGGATATTAGAAAAAATTTCTTTACTGAAAGAATGAATGGTCAAACACTGGAACAGGCTGCCCAGGAAGGTGATGGAGTCACCATCCCTGGAAGTGTTCAAGAAGTGCATGTATGTGGCACATCAGGACATGATTTAGCGGCCATAGTGGTTTTAGGTTGACGGTTGGACTTGATGATCTTAGAGATCTCTTCCAACCTTAATTACTCTGTTATTCTGTAGGTTCAAAGCTATCTTGTATTGCCAGAGACAATGCTGGTATAACCTCTGGTATAACTTAACAGGAACTGCAGAACCTACTAGAAGTGTTTTAACTTCACCCATTATGGTACTATGAAATCTGTTCAAGCTCAAGTATGGCCTATAACTCTGCCTTTAACCAACAAGGAAAAAGAAAGTCAGATCTTGTAAAACTACATCATGATCCTTGATGCCTGGGGCCACTTAGCCTGAAAAATCCTTTTGCAGTTATTTGCTTGAGTGAAAATGGTGACTTTCGATTTCAAGCTGCTGCACATGGCAATCTGGTACATGCTTGGGCATCTGAGAGCACAGAGGGTCTAAAGGCTGTTGAGGAGAACTTGAATGGTGGCTGTTTGATTTGTTTCTTAGAATCAAAGCACTTAACGACTTGCTAAAAATTAGTGTGGTATTATGCTGTTGTTTCTTCAAAGAAATAAATGCTTGTTAATTTATGAGTATATTAATTGGAGTGAGCTAACTGCATAATTGTTACATTGTGAGCTGAATGGCAGTAGATGTGTGATTTCATATATCTCACTGGTTAGTTGCAGTGAACCCAAATAAAACAAGGTGTTATTTGGCAATGGCTTAATAGTGCAATAAAAGTAAATTTCTATAAGCATATTCTTTTTTTTACTGCAGTTTATGTTCTGCTTTCATTCCTTGTCTTATGTGGGGGAGGCATGAAATATAAAGGAGTTAAAATATCTCTGGAATATTGACTAAGATTCTTGAATTCTAGCTCTTTCAATCCTATAAAATAAAGATTTTCCTTATTTTGAGGAGATTTCTATGAAGTGTGATTAGGAGGTATTATGCATATTAGTACATTTTACCTTCAGATCCCTATCCCCTAACTTCTATGTCTCTCACAAATTGTGGTAGAACCAGTATTTTAAGGGCAAAATTGTGTTTCTTAGCTGATGGCCCACGTTTATTCCCTGAGGGCTATTCTGTAAGTAATTAGATCCAGAGACTTCTGGGCCTCCTTAATGACCAGAGCAATTATGTGTACTGCACACCTGCTTCCTGGTCCAAATCATCTGCTCCTACCTGTGACTGCTTCTTCCTTTCCTCCCCCTTAGCAGCAATAAGCTGTGCCCGGTTTCAAGTGTTAGAGCAGGGTTAGGACAGCGATGACATTACTCTGCACAGTTATAAATATCTATGCCCAAGTTTTCAGGGGAAAAAAAAAAAAAGAAAACCTTCAGGCCTTCTTTGAAGAACATTTTGTTCTTAGCCATCCCACTAAATTGTCGGGCTATTTTAAATAGTAATGTGAAAGAGAAACCATTTTTTACTTTGGAAGACATACACTTGTACTGCCCATAAACAGCCAGCCAGCAGCTTGATTAAATACGTAAAAATTTCTCTTTAAGGAGAATTTCTGAGATTTTACAAATACTTTTTTCATGCTTCTGCAGTTATAGCTTTTATGACTATTTTATTTGTTAATTCGAACTTCTGGTATGAACATGGACTTCTGATAGCACAGAGATGAGAAAGTTGTGCATTCAGCTGTGAAAATGTCCAAGGAATAATATTTGATGTTACTTCATATGCATTCACTCAACAAATAACAAAAGTTTGCTCGGGCAACTTGCATCCTCCTCTACTTCTCAGAGCGCTTTAAAATCTAGCCCTAGATCTCCAAGTGCAATATGCATTTATTCCAGTTTTTATGAATACATTTTTCATCTCTTTCCATTGTAGGGGGAGGGAACAAGACAGATGTTTATGAGGCACACAGCTGGTTTTACCCTACATGAGAAGAAACTCCAGTATTTCTTATCAAGTGCTCTGGATATTTGAAAGGAATTTCATTGTTTGAGACATGCTGTTTTCACTGCTAGCTATGTAGAGTTTATTCTATCATTGCTATTATTTATTGAGAAAACATGGTTTTGCTAGAAACTCAAATGAAGCACAGGTGATACCTATCCATAAATGCACATCTTGAAATATGAACACCAATAAATTGTAGTGGTATAATTAGGAATTATTACAATAGGTCTAATTGCATTTTATGCAGACTAGAAAACAATGGTAAAATGTGGAATTTTTTTCTGCAGTAAATGGTATATTTGGTTTACTGTGAAATAAAAAGTAGAAGAATAATTTAAAACAAAAACAAAACAAACAAAAAACCCACCAACAACAAACAAAAACAAAACAGAATTAAAATCCATGTGATGGGCAGTTTCTAGTTTGGAGACAATTTCATATATATATGTATTATTGCCAGAAACCTAACCCATTTCTATCACATTGTTAAGACTAGGGAAATGGGAAGGATCAGAATTTTCATGAATCTCATGACATATTTTTCTTTCACATATGTTGGAAGTATTTATCTTTCAGGCAAAAATTCAGTACTGGCTGGGCATATATTCTCAAATATTTCTGAGGTTGTAATGTTGTTCTCAAGTATAACAGTGTTGGCATTTTTTCTTTTAAATTTAGTAATTTTGGCAGTCAGTATGGATATTAAAGGTTAGCCTCACTCACAAAAGCACTTTGAACTTATCAAATATTTGAAAACTAATAAAGACGTGGTTTTTTTCAGTGTTTCCCATGTAGATGTCTATTTTTTTCTAAGACATTTACAGTTTGGGGTTTTTACCCTGTAGTCATGTTATCAGGATGCCACAGTCAGGTGACATTTTTTCTAGTTTTGTTTCTGGATCATTGCTTGTGAAATGAAATGTAAGGATTATTATTGACTTGCTGCTCCTCTTGGATCATTCACATTCTGCCATGTTTGCCATCGTGCAGCTTATGTAAACCTGTTCCCTTGGAAAGACCTTTTCAGCCTTGCTCCTTTAGGTGAGTGATCACTGAAAATGAGGGCATATGGTAGCTTTTGTCCCTTCCATACTGCCTTGGGAGTTTTGATCTTGTTGATGTGGTCTGTGTGAAATTGCCAGTCTAATAGAGACACTCTGGTCTTGCAAATCCAATAATCATAGATGAGCCATATTTAAATTGTTATTCTTCTTTTTACATAGATATAAATGTTAAAATGTTCCTTTTAGAAAAACTAGTGCAGTTCTTAAAATGAGAATGGAAGGGCTGAGGACTCCAATCCTCCAGCTCCAAAATGCAGAGCTACTGCACTCTGCTAACAGAGAGACCTGGCATTAACAAGGCATGGTTCAGCTTTGAGAAACTTCTGAAGTTAGTTTTCTGCCCATTGATGATTCCCTCTGTGACAGGTACTTGAATGGTCAGGGGGTACCATATGTGAAGCTTTGTTGAAAGCATACTGACTTGTTTTTGTTCTTTAGCACTGCTTTAGCATTGCCCTGAACAGTCCATTGCCTTCCTTGGACATGTCAAAAGCTTGCCTATTGCAAGAGCAAACACCAGCATAGGGTTGATAGGCAGCTTACTGGTGCATTTTCACTAATGCGTAACTAAAGTGTCCATTAATTGTATTGCAACTGAACAGCAATTCTGTAAGATAATGATAGTTGCATTGCCACAATTAAGCTATGCATTTTGATAATATGGCAAATAACTTTGTCACCTCAGTACCTTAATGTAAACATTGGACAGTGTGAAGAAAGATTCTGTTTAGCAAGCAGTCATCTTGTCCTTTGAGCCAGCAGACTCTGAAAGTATATTTATTGGACAGCAATGTGAAACAGGTGGTCTCCAAAGATAACAATGTACCAGGAGAAGCTTCAGTCAAAAGAAAATGTAAGGAGTAGCAGAAAGGAGAGCTCATTTTGAATAAGTTTAGAGAGATCTTGTCATCTCATCATTATTTTTTGTGGCAGACTAGCACTCCTATTAATATTTTGACTTCAAATGATCTAACATCATTCCTTCAGTATGCTTGGCGGTCTGTTGGTTTGTTGGTGGTTTGTTTGGGGATTTTTTTTTAGTGTTTTGTTTTTTGGTGGTTTGGTCTTTTTTACTGTCTTTCTTTAAGCTGATGTCCCTAGCTTCCACACAACTGGAACTGTGCACTTAATACTGTGATTTTGAGTCATGCATCAAGATTTGTCAAATGACAAATATTTTGCCCTGCCATGTTCCTGTGTGTCTAAGTATTATCATGCATGTTTTGGTTTAATATTTTGGGGTAATGTGGTGAGTCCTGGCGTGACAGAAAGTCGCATAACTCCATAACTTGGTAGAAGCCCATCCTCACAGAATCAGAGAATCACAGATTGTTAGGAGTTGGAAGGGACCTCATAAGATCATCCAGTCCAACCCCCCTGCCAGAGCAGGATCACCTAGACTAAGTCACACAGGAACACATCCAGGCAGGTTTTGAATGTCTCCAGGGAAGGAGACTCCACAGGCAAGCCAGCACAAAAGCCCAATCAGCTCATCTAGGATCTCTTGTGTGTCGATACCAAGAAAATGGAGTTCCCTTCACAGTTCCTAAAGGAGCAGAACTAGGTGGGTTCAGTGTGTCCTGAAAAGTCTACTTGACCTTAATATTGAATGGCCATCCTTTTGTGGGGAAAGAGGCAATA
>NW_010172619.1:27410-27962 GCF_000695765.1 Mesitornis unicolor
TAGCTGATTCAGATAGATAGCCTGTGTTCAGACATAGCTTATGGGAATTTCTGTACTACACACAGTATTGCAATGTGTCCTTATAGCACCACAGTAAGATTATAAATTCTCAAATAATTTCATTGATTTGGGTAATTTTTTGCCAGAGGGAAAGAAAAAGGAAAAAAATCAAACCAACATAACCGTTTCTGGGAATGCAGGGAAATACATCTGATAATGCATATCCTTATATAAAATATGTTTGTTTATCTCCTGTTAGTGATCTTTGATGACCTCTCCAAGAGATTTTCTTCTGCTTCAACCCGATTTGTTCAGGTTCAACCTCTTTTCTTCCTGTATCTGGTCACTTCATTGTCTTCTTGCTGTTATTTTGGCTTCTGTATATTGTTTTTGTTTAACGGTACTCTCATTCTGAACCCCATTTCTGCCTATCTTTCAGCATATTCTCAAGCTCTAAAACAATGGTTGATACAGAACCTTTTAGCTGAAACCTCAACATTATCTCCTCAAAATCCTTAGGAGATTTGTTATTGACTTCAGAAGGAGTGGGCA